>NC_056726.1:1407384591-1407684591 GCF_019279795.1 Protopterus annectens
TTCCGATTCTTTCCTGGAACATATGTCTGCGTTAGGAATTGGGTACCAAACCTTTCAGAGCTTTCCTGCTGCTGAAGAGAGTGCTCCTCTGTGTTTTTTTAAGGATCAACAGTTGGCTAATCCTGTTCCATTGATGGATAGTTAAGTTCCCTTCTAGGAGAAAGCCTCCCACTTTATTTTCATACCTTTCTTGTTAAATACATCATTTTAAGCTAGGAAAATGTTATTGACTGTCTTGTGATTTCTAGGTACTTTTAAATGGTGGTGTCACTTTTTTTTTTTTTTTTTTTTTTTTACTTTTGTGGTTAAAAGATGTTTAAAACTACTTTTTCTGTGGCAAAATTATTTTACTTTTTTTGGACAGAGGTAAGTGTTCAAAGTGCTTTTTTACTGTGTGTTTTTTCTTGGAAACTTTTTTGTACACCTTGCGTGTTTTATTGACTATTGCTGCTAAGCTTCCCCTGGAATCAGGCACCATTTTCAGCTTGACTGTGGAACAAACTGCCAGTCCCACAGTTGTATCTTCTTCCACCTTTGAAAAGGAAAAGATACGTAAGCAGCTTTTGCCACCATGGCAGGCTGGTAGTATGCTTCAGTCACTGATGGGTGACTCTGCTGTGGCCAAAAATGGTTCCTTGGACCACTCATTACTGGTAGTGCTATGCCTGTTTCTTCTGAAATTCCTGTTAAAAAGAAACAGAAAATTCTTCTCTTCTCATGTTTCAGGTACTCTCTTCAGTAGTAATTTATTAGGTTTAGCTCAGGGTCTTGACCTTTCTTTCAAAACTGTTTTTGGTGAATGGAAAAGGGATTTCTTTCTTCCTGGAGAGATTCAAGAACTTGAAACCATGGGGGGGGGGGGCTGTGAGGGGAGAGATGCAACTTTATCTCCACAGATTTCTGATTCAGATTCTGAGGAGAGACTGGTATCTAATAGTCCCTGTGAAGGATTGTCATTCTCTGAGACTGTTTCAGGAATTCATCAATCTGAAGTAGTTTACTTCATTTGGTCTTCTACCTGTTGGGTTATGGATCCGTATCGGATCCGAGCCGGCAACTTTTATTAGCATCAGCTCTGAGCTCCAAACTCCTCTCCTTACCCATAATACACCTCCACTGCCTTCCAACCCCAGATCTCATTTGCCGCAAATTGCTTCAGCATCGTGTCTCTTGAGCTCCAACTAGTCAGTGGGTTTAAAACCTTGAGAGTATTCTTTTTTTCTTTATATTTTGTCAAATAGTGTTAGTATAGGTCCCCTTTCTCCTCCCCTCGCTTGGTGCATCGAGTTTTAGAGTGTTAGGTTAATTTAGGGTAGTTTGTACTGTTGTGTAGAGTGTAGCTTCCCCTCCCCCCAGTGCTCTTTCTGTATATGAGTGTGGAGAGTGGGTGTGAGTGTGATTCTTAGAAAGAAACTAGCTTTTTTTCCTTATCTTTCTAATCTAACAGTATGGCTGAAAAGCTTGTGTTCAAGCGTTGGACAGAGTGTGGCCATAAGTTATCCCCTGCAGATGGCCACACACTGTATGTTTTGTGATTGGGCGTGGCTCATCTGAATGTGGACTGCAATGTATGTGCGGGCTTCAATCCCTGTGCCATAAAAGATAGAAAAGGCCAAGTTGGCCCTCAAAGGCCTTCTTCCTCCATCAGACTCTGTTTCCTTGTCTCCGGCTTTGGTCACAGCAGCTGCTGTGGCCGCCTCTCCCTCCTGTCTTCCTTTGGCTTCTCCTATTCCCAGGCTGGGACTCAACCTCCTGTACCAAAGCCTGCGGTAGCGGAGTAGAACAGAGGTAGAGAGAGGGAGAGAGACAGTTGAAGACAAGAAAAAAGAGAAAGAGGTCTCCGGACCTCCCTTCTCCTACCAAGACACCATGGATCCATGACTCCCCTCGGCTCTGATCTCCGAGGTTCTCCCCGGAGCCAGAGGAGACACGTCCAGCTTCTCGGGCCTCAGTGCCGCAACCCGCCATGTCGGAGTCCGTGGCCTCCTCGAGGTCCACCCGCTCCGTGTCTAACATGGATCTGGGTAACATTATGAGACGATTTATCAGTACACAGATCCAGATGGGGGTCTTGCCAGCCCCCCCTCCCTCAGGAGGGGGGGAGCTCACTTCCTTTTTTCAACCTATATCTCTTTCTCCGATCCGACCTTCGGGTCCGGAGTACTCGGATCTGAGGTTGGCTGTGGTCAGGGGGGTCTGCGCCGATGGTACCTGCTTCCTCGACGCCGACAGCTGCCTGGAGCATTTCGGATCAGAGCCGCTGTGGGAGCCGGAGCTTGGGTGTTGGATCCGAGGGAGTCGAACCTTTTTCATCGGCTCTGACTGTTGGGCCAGGTTCCGTCCCTCGGAGCTCCGTCCACCTCTGGTCCGGCTCCGATTCTCTTGTCGGACCTGGCGAGACTGGCCTCTTTATTGGTTTCTCAGGAGGTTCACTCTCCTTCAGCATTCGTCATAGAAGAAAGGGTTCTCTCTGTCAGATCGAGACCCCTGACCCACCCCCTTAGACTCCTCCCAGACCCCATCGGCTCTGTGTGCGGTCCCCATCATTTTACCAGAGGGACAGCCCATGCTCGAAGAACCCCAGACGGTTCCCTCCAAGGAACAAGTGGCTTGCAAGCTCCCCCCGGGGAGCCCCACTGGAGAGGTACCTTGCAAGCATACGTGCAAGAGGAGGCACTTGGACTCTCCTGAGTCCCTCACTGAGGACACGGATTTAGATGATGGAGAGGGTTCCCCTAGGTCACCTCCCAAGGATGTCTCCTTTGGAGACATCATGGAGATCCTGCGCCAGTGGGGAGGTTGGTCTGCCCCCAAACCTTCTTCTGATGAGTCTGTGTTCTGGAGGCTTTCAGCACAGGCCCATCTACTTCCTGGGTGTCCCCTCCTGCAGATCCTTTGGTGGATCTGGTCACCTCACGGACATGGAAGGAACCAGACACCATGGAACCTATCCTAAAAAGACCTGACAAGATCCTAAGCCCCCCCATAGACAGACCAGCTTGGAGTAAGGGCTCCCCCATAGATGCCATGGTGGTAGCAGAAGCCACCAAGAAGGAACTTGCTCAGGAGAGTTCCTCTGTCCACCCCCTGACTGAGAGTCACGGATGATGGACTGCCTAGGGAAGCTGGTGTACGCTTCAGCTACCTTTTCGATTAGAGTGCTGAACTACTTGGCCCATGTCACCAGACTCCAATGCGACCTGGGAAAGGAGCTGGAGGAGTCTCCCCCCAAGTCCATGTCGCAGAAAGACAAGGCTTAATTCTCCGCGAAGATGGCCACTTTAAAAGCGGTATCTAACACATCCATGCGACTCCTCTCACATGCTACAGAAGGAGTGGCTAGGGCGGCTGGCTCAGGTTATGTCAATTTTCTGAACCCTTCAAGGTGTCTTTTGCCAATGCCCCTTATGACGGCTCTACACTCTTTGGTAAGACCATCAAGGAGACATTATGCCAGAGTGAGAAGGATGGGAAGACACTGTCTGCTGTCGGGATCTGTTTCTCTAACCCTCAAAGGTCCTTTTCCTGGAACCAGAGAGGGCAAAAGAAGATGTGGTTCCAGAAGTCACAGTATTCCCGGGACACTCAGGGCTTTTCTTCCCCCAGAGGCAGAGGGGGGACAGATTGGACGCCGGCCCAGAGGCAGAGGGGGTCCGAGAAACTTTGGGTCTCGAGAACCTTTTTCGGACAGACCCGGGCAGCAACCCTGTGTGGTTGCCCGACTGCTCTACTCTGGAGGCAGTCGGGGGGACAATTGTCCTTGCACCTAGCGGCATGGGAATCCATAACAACAGACTGCTGGGTGCTTCAAATCATATCCAGAAGATACTCTATCCCCTTCGTGGGTTCCCCTGAATCTCTCAGACACCTCCCATGCAAAGGGAGGCAGCAGCACAGGAAATTTCCAAGCTGTTAAAAAAACAAGCCATTGAAACTGTCCTCCCAGATCAGTCTGGATTGGGCTTCTACTCCAGGTTCTTTTTTGTGCCAAAGAAAACAGGGGACTTGAGGCTCATTCTGGACCTCTCTACCCTGAACCTGTCAGTTGCCAAAGAGAAGTTCTGGATGGTCACATTACAGTCCATCACGCCGTACCTGCAAGAGTGCGACTGGATGTGCTCATTAGACCTCCAGGATGCTTACTGTCACATAAAAATGCACAAAGCTCCAGGAGGTTTCTCCGCTTCTGTCTAGGAGTCAATCGTTACCAATTTCGAGCCCTACCCTTTGGTCTCACCACAGCCCCCAGTGTGTTTACCAAAGTGAATGGTGGTGGTAGTGGCTCACCTGAGGCTTTAGGGGATTCAGGTCTATCCGTAACTGGATGATTGGCTCCTCACTGCTTCCACCAGGTGTGTACTCTCCCAAACCAGGGATTAGTTCCTGACTGTTGCCCTGCATTTGGGGATCACAATCAACACAGCCAAATCTCTCCTAGATCCTGTACATGTGATGGACTACATTGGTGCCAGGATAGATACTCTTCAATGCAAAATCTTCCTGACCTTGGAGAGAATTCAAAACCTGAGGGATGCATGTTTCCCTGATCTACCACTTTCATCTCCCAAAGGCGAAATCAGTGTTGAGGGCCTTAGGCTCGATGGCGGCGACCATAACTCTTCTCCTGTGTGCCCGATTACACATGAGAATTCTACAATGGACTCTAGCTGTACAATCCCTGTTGGAACTGTCGTTGGCCTATCCAGACCAACTCAGTCGAGTCTGTCGGTCGTCCCTCATATGGTGGATGTGCTCTCCGGACATTTTGGAGGGACGACCTTTTGTTCCAACCCTGGTCCAAACCACAGTGACCACGGATGCCTCCCAACTCGGGTGTGGGGGCATTGTTCTGGCATGACAGTCCAAGGCCTATGGTCCCACATAGAGACCAGCTTGCACATAAATGTCCTAGAGATGAGGGCGGTCCTTCAAGCGTTGCAGGCCCTTCATGCCTTTCTTCCTCTGGGAACGATTGCAATTCAGTCAGACAACATGTCAGTGGTCTGATATATCAACAAACAAGGAGGGACCAGATCTTACCCCCTTTGTCGCGAGACCATGAGAGTGTGAGAATTGGCGATCTCCACCAGTCGCTTTCTCATCGCCATGCACATTCCGGGACAGTCCAACATTCTGGCGGGCAGGCTGAGTTGGACCATTCTGATGTCTTACGAGTGGTCTCTGAATCTGTTAGTAGCAAAACAGATCTTCAGCGAGTGGGGTCAACCTTGCTGCGATCTCTTCACATCTCCTTCCAATGCAAAGTGCAGCAAGTTTTTGCTCTGAACTCTCTACCGGAGGAGTCCCCCAGAGATGGTCTAGTTCATTCTTGGCCTCCCGGTCTTCTGTATGCTTACCCACCAGTACCTCTCATTCCGAGGTTTCTACAGAAAGCTAATTGACTGGGGAGCAAAGTGATCCTCATTGCCCCGTTCGGGCCCTGCCAGGTATGGTTTCCCTTCCTTTGTTCTCATCTTCTGGCTCTGCCTTGGATCCTAAATCCCATTCAGGATCTAATTTCACACCCTTCGGGGGTGCCTCATCCGAATCTGGACAGCCTGAACTCACAGCTTGGCTGTTCCAGTTCCCGTGATTGCTAGGACTCCTAGACTATCCTCCCCAGTTAGATCTGTTCTGGTGGCTGCTCATAAGTCTTCAACTAGGAAGGTTTATCACAGCAAGTGGAAACTTTTTCCTTTTGTGCCTCTCAAAGGAGGTTAGACCCTTTCACGACTCCTATTTCCTCCATTCTTGATTTTCTAGCTGATATTTTTCAACACGGAGGTAGTTCCTCTACTGTAAAAATTCAGTTGGCTGCCATCTCTCATTTTCATGTGGGCGAGAATTCTGCCTCTTTAGCTTCTTCCAGACTGTGTAAAGCCTTTATCAAAGGCACCATTTTGTTACGTCCTCCAGTCAAAGATCCTGTTCCCCCGTAGGACCTTACTGTGGTTCTTCAAGCTTTGGTTGCTCTGCCTTTCGAGCCTGCTGCAACTGCAGATCTAACATTTTTATCTTGGAAAACAGCTTTTCTGGTGACTATTATCTCTGCAGAAAGGGTTTCAGAATTACAGGTGTTGTCCTTCAAGATTCCTTACATGATTTTTCACAAAGATAGGGTTTCCCTTCGGACCAATCCATCATTTCTTCCTAAGGTGGCATCATCAGTCAATAGCAATCAGACCATTAATTTGCCTGTGTTTTTTTTCCTAATTTTACTAACAAGATGGAATACAAGCTCCACATGTTGGATGTTCATAGACAGTTATGATTGTATTTACACACAGGACAAAAAATTTCCGTAAATCTGCTCAGTTGTTTGCATCCTTCTATAAACCCTTTTTGAGGAAACCTATCTCTAAGGTCAATATAGCTAAATGGATTTCTTCATGCATCCTGCAGGTCTGAAACGACAGAGGCATGTCTCCTCCAGGTCAGGTGAAAGCTCATTCCACTAGGTCCATGGCTACGTCTGCGGCCTTTTGGTCTAAAGTGTCTTTGGATGATATTTGTTCTGCAGCTACTTGGTCCTCATCTCATATGTTTATTTCTCATTACAAATTAGACTTGTCTTCCAGAAGGAGAGCATCCTTTGATTCCGCAGTGCTCTGGAATATCCTTCCATGAGGGCCTCCCAGGAGTTAAGTAGCTGGGGACTCTGTCCCTCAGGTTGAAGACCAAATGAAGTAAACTACTTCAGATAAAGAAGTTATGTACTCGCCATAACAACTCCATCTGAATAGTTGTACTACATTTGTCTTCAACCATCCTTCCCCTGGACCTTGGCATATGATCAGCCTTTGGGCTGCAGTACAGGTCACAAGTAAAATTTTTTCAGGTCAGGTTATCAGTATAAGGTTCAGCAAACTCGGTCTGGGGATGAAAGGCAGTGGAGGTATAATGGGTAAGGGGAGGAGTTTGGAGCTCGGAGCTGATGCTAGTAAAAGATGCCGGCTTGGATCCGATACGGATCTGTAACCCACAGGTTGAAGACAAATGAAGTACAACTACTCAGATGGAATGTTATGGTGAGTACATAACTTCTTTTTTTTTTTCCAATGGGAAAAATATTTTGATTTGTTACAGCTAGAATTTCCAGAACCTTTTTGTATTCCTCCAGCTTTGCCTGCCTTCGAGGATGGTTTTGTGACAGCCTGCAATTTCTCTGACAGTCAGTTTGCTACCACTAAAATGCATAAGGATTATATTAAGTTTCTTAGTCCTTTAAGTTTTATTCCACTAATCCTTTACCTGATCCAGCCGCTGCTAAGCATTTTGTTAATACTAAGCCCTATCCTAATCTCTCTCCTAATGATAAGGATGGGAAGGCTTTTGATTCATTTGGGGGAAAAGTGTACGCTTCTGCAACTTTAGAATTTTCATTTGTCAGACTTATACTTTGAAGTTTATCCTGGCTAATTGTGTAAGTATGGGGAATGTTTTGGCATCATTTTCTTGCCGTGAGGAGAAATCTACTTTGTGTAGTCTAATTTCTTGTATTTCCCAATGTACAACTCATTGTTTGAAATGTGCATATGACTCTGTGGTTGCCACTTCCAGGGCTGTTGCCATTCTGTTTTGATGAGGTTTGTCTGGGTACACTCTCAGAACCTCCCTGTGAATATCAAAAATGACATTTAGAATTTTCCCTTCTATACTCTTAGAACCTCCCTGTGTATTGTGGATATCAAGAATGAAATTTAGAATTTTTCCTTGGATAAACATCTAGTATTTAGACCTTCTGCTGCAGAAGGTATCAAAAAGTGTAATGAAGGAGGAAAGCTTATTCATGTAATCTCTGTGATTTTTTTTCTGACCTCCTCCTTTAACTTTTAAAAGGGAATCTTCACTGCCTCATCTAACTTTAGCAAAACAGCAAAATGAACAGGTCCAACTAAATGCTACTAAGAAGGCAATTAAAAAAAAGCAATGGCGTAGATGTTCGAAAAGAAAGCAGGATCCCCACAAAACAAAGGACAGTCCAGTAGGTCTATGTAACTGTACAAGAGAATCTGTCACTTCTTCTCCCATCCCCAACCCCACCACCACACTGGCAGTCCATTAATCCTCACAAAATGTCTAAATCTCCATTTCTCTATTTGACAGCAGATAGTTTCAGACAGGTACTGAATGTGAAGCTTCAAGGCTATAAAATGGTCGTGGGAGGCTTTCCCTCCTCACCAGGGATTCTCCCTCATCCCTTGTAATACAACAAATGCTGTCTCGGCGGGTAGTAGAAACTGTTCTTTCTCCTCTTTTAGGAGAAGGATTTTATTCATAGAAAAGATTTTTGGAGACCAGTTCTGAACCTTTCCTTTGTAAGCCAGCTTGTGATAGTGCCTAAGTTCAAAATGCTATCACTTCACAACTTATTACCCCTTCCTCATTTGATTTGCTTATTGACCGCAGGTTTAAAAGATGCATATCATCACATTCCTTTTCATCCAGATTTGAGGTGTTTCTTAAGGCTTTGTGCATCTTAACGGTTTTCTGGCGTACTCTTTGGAATATCCATTGCTCCCAGGATGTTCACAAAGCGTCTAGCTTCTGTGTGTGAAAGGGGTTCTGCATAAGAAGCCTCCCAGGAAACCAGTGACGAAGCAATAGGATTTCGGTTTTATTTTACAAGAATTAACACTTGCTCCATTTGAACCAGCTTATCAGGGTGACTTTTGAGGTTCTTCACATGGAAAATAGTCTTACTCGTTGCTCTGACTTTTTCAAGAAGAAGATCTGAGTTGCAAGCACTTACAGTGGGTCAGTCTGATCTAGTTTTCCACAGAGATAAAGATTCTTTGAGAAATCATTTTTGCCTAAAGTGGTATCCGAGTTTGCATTAAGCCAATCTATCCATCTCCCTGTCTTCTTTCCAAAACCTAAAAAATGAGGGAGAAAGGATAATGCATACCTTGGATGTCCACAGACAACTCTGGTACTATTTTGACAGAATTAAATATTTCAGAACTGCTGATTAGTTGTTCATTACTTGTAAAGATAAGATTCATAGGTTCATAGATTAGTACTAAGCTAATTGCCCTTGCGAGCCATTTTAAGCCTAGCCAATTATACCTTGTGGGACTCAAACTCTGCACCTTGTGTTTACAAGGCAAACACCTTAACCATTAGGCCACCAGAAGAAAGGAGAACCTATGGCTTTTTAGACAGAGTTGGATTCTAGAAGTGTTTTGAAAAAAAAAAAAAATTGGTCCTTTCTGCATACTTTTACAAAGCACAATAGGCTAGATTCCTTCTCCAGGTCTAATTCAAGCTTTGCTAGGACCATTCTCCTTGGGCTCCTGAACCCTTCTTCCTCTTCCAATTTCTTCTGGGATATTATAATTTACCCATATAGCTTTGGGTACTGCAGCTGTGATCATAATGATTACAATTCAGTAAGTAAACTTACCGTAACAGTAGATGTTGAAATGATCAATGCTGCAGTAACTGCTCCATCCATCCCTCTTATATTTTGTATAATTTTTTGCCAGTGTGTGTGAACATTTATTTTTCCTTTTCCTAGCATTGCCCTCTCAGTGTTTTAACTTTCCTCTGTTGACATGAAAGCTCTGAAGGGCTTGGCCTCCTACACCTATAGGTTCATAGGTTCATACTAGGCTATCTGCCCTGGGGCAATTATAAGCCTAGCCCGATTCTGTATGGCTTGCGCCACCCCTTGATTTGAGTATACTGTGCCCTTTTTAAGGTTTAGTTTACTGTGCCTCTGTCTAATATTGACACGGGAGTAATCCCTGGGACAAACCTACGATCCCCCATCCACTTATCGAGATTCTTCTTGAAGAGATTCAGTGAGGTGCTCTGCCTCACATGAACTGGAATTCTATTCCAGAGCGAAGGGAGCCTCTGGGTTATGAACCTGTCCCTCCAGCAAGTTCTATTTATTTCTGTGCTGAGGTTCAAGTCCCTCGAGCGTGTGGCTCTAAGGGATTTAGATTTACTGAGGTGGAGCATGTCCATTAATTCTGGATTTGACATAGCTTTGTATGTCAGGCATAGATCGCGTAGGCGGTATGCAACTGAGTAGAGCTGGAGTTTTTAACCGAGCAGCATATGGCATCTGTTTGAGACCCTTGATCCTCTTGGTGAGATACTTTTGGGGTCTTTCTAATTGCTGCAGGTGTCGGGTAAGGTACATCCCAAAGGGGCATTGTATTCTATGATGGGCCTGATGAGGGATGAATAAAGGCACGATTACCTCTCTTGATCTAGATGTGAAACCCTTCGTGATGAGGTTGGCTATGTAGAAGGTCTTTCTAACCACTTTGGCAATGTGGTTTTCAAAGGAGAGATTGCTATCAACTTGGGTCCCCAGGTCCCTAATAACTTTCTCTGTACTTAATGGGTTTCCGCCTATGTGGTAATTTGTGGGCACATTGTTTTTGCCAAAGGGTATGACTATACATTTTTTGGCATTTAGCTTTAAACCATGGCGCTGGCACCAGTTATCTGTCTCTGTGAGACCTTTTTGAAGGATGTTTGTGTCAGCTGGAGAGTTGATTATGGCGCCCAGTTTGCAGTCGTCTGCGAGCTTGGTGAGCCATAGTCCTCCCATGTTTGCCTGTACCTCGGAAAAGTATATACCGAACAAGAGTGGTCCCAGGACAGAACCCTGTGGGACGCCACTTGTGACCGGTTTCGAGTCTGACATGGCTCCAGCAACTCTCACTCTGTGGGTTCTGTCTTTGAGCCAGTTTGCGACCCATCTTGTGACATAGGGGTTTATATTTAAGCTGGATAGCTTATCTATGATGCCCGAGTGGGGTATTGTGTCAAATGCCTTTGCAAGGTCCAGATAGGCTGTGTGGACTACCTTCCCTTCATCTATGGCTTTGGTGACTGTTTCAAAGAAGTCAACCAGTTTCAAAAGGCAGGATCTGCCCTTGACAAAGCCGAACTGGGTAGGATCTAGTGTCTGTAGGTCCCCAATGTCTTTGTTTATGAGCTCCATGATGATCCTCTTCATAGCCTTGCAGACTAAGCTAGTCAGGCTTATGGGGCGATAGTTTCCAGGCTCCGTAGAGACTTCACCTTTGTGGAGTGGGACCACTGTTGCTGTACGCCATTCTGTGGGCACATATCCTGTAGTGAGGCTGATATTGTATAGCTGTTTTATTTGAGGGATTAGTTCCTCTTGTAGTTCATGTAGGACGCAACCTGGGATGCCATCTGGTCCCATGGAAGCAGTGTTTTTTGCTTTGGAGAGGGCAGTCTTCACCTGAGCATCTGAGATGTTTGGGAGGCAGCCCTCTGCCGGGATAGATACTTGCTCTTTGGGGAGGGGAGAAGTTTGCACTGAACCTGTCTGCCAGGATATTGGCGATGTCTGTGGGTTCAGTGTATTTTTTGTCATTTAGAATCAACTCAGAACAAGTCTGGGAGTTGCATCCCAGGTTTCTAACATAACTGAAAAAAGCCTTATGATTGTCTTTGGTGTCCTGTGCAATTTTTCTCTCGAAGCTGGCCTTGGAGGATTTTATGAGGGATCGTAATTTTTGCTAGTACTGATCAGAGATGCCTTCCCTATTAGGGATTTTGCTCTATCATGTAGTAGCTTTCTCCTTCTGTTGTACAGTTTATTTATGGCAGGGGTCCACCAGTCTGGACGCCTGCCTTTGGATGATTGGGTCTTGGTTTTGTTTGGGATAGCATGATCCATGCATTCCTGGAGATGTCCGTAGAATGCATTTATATAGGATTCTGCAGTTTGGGCTGTAGTTTCCACTGGCCTTGGGGCCTTGAAGGATTCCACTGGTTTTGAGAAGCTTGAAGTTCGCTTTTGAGAAGTTTTTCACTGTGGTTTTCTGGGCTGGGGTGGGGTGGGATGTGGACATCCAGTGAAATTAATTTATGGTCTGATCTTACCAATGAGGGATATACTTCTGGTGTGGAGCATAGAGTCCCCATGTTGGTAATGATCAGGTCTAGTATGTTGTCCCCTCTTGTGGGAGTGGTGACTAGTTGTTCCATAGCATTTGAGTTTATAATTTCCAGGAATCTTTGGGCTAAGGTGCTGGGGCTTGAGTAGTGCTTCCAGTCAATGTTTGGGTAGTTGAAGTCGCCCAGTATAATGGTGTTCGGAGAGATCTTCATGTTCTCCAATGTTTTCAGGAAAGAAGATGGGATTCCTGACTTTAAGAGGGTGGTCTGTAGGATGCTATAAACTGAAAAGCAGTCTTGCCCACTGTTAGTTGCACATGGATGGTCTCCGATACTTCGTGCAATGCCACTAACCTGGAGGTGTGGATATCCTTGATAAATATGGAAACTCCCCCTCCTTTTGTGGTTCGGTCCGGTTTTGGGGCCGAAAAGCATGATATGAGGTATAGCCTGGTAGTGCTGGGGTGCTCTCTGGAGCCTTGAACCAGGTTTCTGTCACTGCACAGATATCGATGTTCTCCATACTGAGGAGAGCTCTGAGTGCGTGCATCTTGAGGTTAAGACTTCTGGCATTTAGCAGCATTACCCTTAGTTTCTTGTTCCTTGTGCTGTCTATGGGGGTGGGTTTGACTTTTGAGCCTTGCCAAAAAAAGGCACTATGGGGGTGGCAAGAGCCTTTGCCAATATCCAAAGCCCGTGGTGACAGGTGCAAGCCGCCCTAGCAGCAACGTGGCTTGTCGAGCATGTCATCCCAGGCTGACAGACACTGGATCCCCTTTGAATGACACCAAAATTTTAGCCAATTGTTAAAATCGATCATTTTGTCTTTGTACTGTGGCATCATTCTAGGTGAGGGTAAGATGCTGCTCAAGGTCAGGGTCATACCAGCCTGGGCTACATGATCAGAGAACTCCTCTATGTCTCTCTTCATGTAGTCCAGGTAGGTACGTCTCAGGTCATTCACACCAGCATGTACCATGACTGAGTCATATTTGTATTTGCTTTGGAGTGACCTGAGTGCTTGCGTTATGTGTCGGATCCTCAGCTCGAGGTGACTAATAGTTTGGACACGTGGTAGGTACACTGAAGCTTTAGAAGCTGGTTGGCTATTATATCCTATGCAGGATGTAATCCATATAGTTTAGGTTACAGCAGCAGTGATCATTTAAACATCTACTGTTAGTGGTAAGTTTGCTTACTTTACTGCCATTGTTTTCTTTGATTTGCCTTAGAATCTGTGTCCTCAAAGCTTCTAGCTGCTTCTTAATCAAGAGACCAGTGCTTTTCTAATTAACTAAAACACTGTTTTTCTGTAGTTAACTCATTCACACCAGTATCCCTGATCACACTACTTTCTGCTTCACAGTGCTGGTTGAGCTGCATTGACTCATTCAAGCCTGTAGCATTTGAAGTACATTCTACATACAGTGCTGTAATTTAATGTGGGTTCTAAATTTTCAGTATTCAGTGCCACAGTTAAAGCAATTCAAATTTGAGAAACTAGTAAGAGTAGATATTGCACAAAAGCTGCATTTCCTGTTGAAATTAAAATATTTTTCTCACATTTAAATTATTTTTCCTTCAGTTTCATGCAGTTTGGCTGTCAGGAGTGTGTTCTCATTAATTCACAGTCAGCAGATGTTATTGAGTTAAACTGTCATAGCAAGCTGTTTAGTTAGATGGCAGATTCTTACTAGGGAGGCAAAAGCCTTTTTCATTCTAGTATTCTGCTGTGGAAAGGAACAGAAGGAAGAAAATCAGATAGAATGAGAACTAGAGAGGGAAGAGATTTACTGCCACAATTCATCTTCATCCTCATTTAATTCGTCTAGGTCTAGGGGTTACTCATTCTATTCCTGTGATTCCCTTGTCTGCTGTAGAACATCACAGGCTTGACTAGCTCTTCTGAATTATTGGAAGTACCAGAATTCCAATACTTGGAACTCCATGAGCCACAGCTCTGGGTATCATCTTCCATGCTGCCCATAATGAAGGAGACTGTAAATCAGACCTAACATGGGCCTGAATAGTTTGCTTGCTGCACAAAACTGTCAGGACCTGCCAGGAATTCATTGTCCTTCAAGTGATTTTTCATTTTTGTTACAGTAATCATTGGTGCTCTGTGTTCAGTGCAGCGTAGGAACTCCCAGAAGACTACAAAACAGCCCACTGATTATCTTTCAGTTGAAGACTTCTGATAGGTTAAACACTACTGTAAGAAAACATAGGATGTTATGTGATCCTATCTCGCCTACATTCTGAATGATGGGTTCGGAGCCGATCCCTCGGCTCCGACTCGGCACGCTTATGCCAAAGAGCGAAGTCTCTTACTGGCTGAGCTTACCATATCCCAGGATGCACCACTACCAGTCTCCCAGATCTCGTTTGCCGCTAACAAGTGAAGACGTGGTCTCGAGCTGGCTGAGTTAAGTAGTGATTATTTCACTAGTTTTTCTGTCAGGTTTTTCTTCTTTTTCTACAAAAAGCTGTTTTAACAGCTATTCTTGTGCTTTGAGTGTGTTTGACAAAATTCACTTGGTGAATTCTTGTGTTGTGAGTGACTAGGAGTACCTCTTGTCTGGAAAGGCCTTTCCCGGTCTTTTTGTTGTAGGTGACTTCGGTTCTGTTTTAAACATTTCTCTTCTTTAAATAAGAACTATCTGAGAGAAATTATTACATTACAGAGTTTGTGCTGTGTTTGACTAACTCGAGTATTGCGAGTGATAACTGTAAGCCTACTCTAGGTGTGTTACCAGTGTTCTTTACAGTTACTTTTGAAAGTTTCTATAATGTCTCAGAATCCCAGGCCTTCGGGCTTCAAGAAATGTGTAAAATGTAGCTTCAAAATGTCCATCACGGACGATCACTCGCTATGTGTGTATTGCTTAGGGGCAAAGCATTTACAGGAATCATGTAGTGTATGTCACGCTTTTTCCTCAAGGGTCCTCCAGGAGAGGAAAAATAAATTAATTCTTAAGGGATTAATTAAACCTTCTTTCGAAGAAGCTTTGGCATCCTCTCCTTCTCCGCCAAAAGAAAAGGCGTCGGCTCCGACCAGTCCGTCGGATCCGATCGCTAAGAAACAAAGGCAGGCCTCTCCTTCGGCTCCAAGGACTTCGGAGCCGAGGTCGGAACGGTCTGCCTCGATGCCACCAGTATCGACTCCTCTGGCTTCGGAGCCGATAGCTGGGGCATCGAGAGGCGGGTCATCTTCGTCGGCTCCACTGCCCTCGGAGCCGACAAAGGTCGCCCGCTCAGACACTTCCTCCTCGGCGCCGAAGTCCACTTCGGCACCGAAGGAATCTGGTGTGTGTATTCCCTCGGCGCCGATACTCATCGAGTCACCTCGGAGCCGGTCCCCTAGCCCTTTGGGGCCGTTGGAGAGGCCGTCTCGAACCCGTTCTGTTTCCTCTCGGTCTTCGAGGATGTCAGATTCTGATATAGACAGGGTGCTCCAAAGACTGTTCCAGTCCCCAGTCTTCCAAAAATTTGTTTCGGTTCCGACCCAGTTGGCTTCGGAGCCGATGACCTTGGCCCACCCCATTGCCATTCCTCCTCCGACTGCTTGGCTCCGCCTGAGCAGGTGCTGTTGGAGCCGTGGAGATCTCAGGGTCGGCTCCGACCCTTACTCCAACCCGGCCTCGGGTCCGAGTTTGGTACGGACGTCTTCGCTGGACCCGGGGTGATGTTTGGGACCTATGCTGGTTCCGAGCCTCCCTCGGTGCTCGGCTGCGGGTCTTCCGTCGACTATCACGGCTCCGGGGACCGGACACTCCCAGGATTCTGGGGTCCGGCTTTCAGAGCCATGAGGAGTGCCTTGGCCAAGTCCTCTTCGCCATCTCTCCGGCTTTACCGGCACCTTCCCTGGGCGTGGAGACTGGGTCTTTGGCAGTTCCCTGTCCGTAGTCAGCGGAGCCCGGGCCTGAGGTTACCCCCATTGGGGTTCCCTCCTCCTGAGGGTTCTTCGAGTTGTCTTCGGAGGAACCCCAAGGAAGAGATCGTGCAAGAGGAAGCACGTGGACTCCCCGAGTCTATTACATCAGACACTGATCTGGATGATGCAGAGGGGTCCCAGTCGTCCTCGGATGATGTCTCCTTTGCAGACATCTTAGAGATCCTCAAACAACGAGGCGGCTGGATATCCTCTACTGACGAGTCAGTGCTCCTCAAGGCCTTTGGGGCTCAGCCCTCCGCCTCCTGGGTGTCTCCGCCCTTCGCCGAGCTTCTGGATTTAGTTTGTCGAAGGGCGTGGGAACATCCAGATACCGTGGAACCAGTCCCTTCTCGTCCAAATAAATTTTTGTCTGCTCCCCCCGAGAAGGAGTTCCTCACTAAAGGCGTGGCTGTAGATGCCATGGTGGTGGCATCTGCTACACAACAGGACGTGGCAGAGGCTTCAACGTCCATCCATCCTCCTAATAAGGAGTCTAGGAGTATGGACCGGTACGGGAAGCGCACCCTGACTTCAGCGGCCTTTACTTTAAGGTCTCTGAATTATTTGGCACATTTTACCAGGCTTCAGAGGGATCTGGTCAAGGAGTTGTCAGATTCCCTCTCGGGTACAGGCGTGGCTCTACGGAGACAAGCCTGGCTCCGCTTGTGTCAGTTTGCGGAGGCCTTCAAGTCTTCCTTCGCCGACGCTCCCTTTGATGGGTCCTCCTTGTTTGGACCCAAGGTTAAAGACACCCTTACCCGCTGTGAGCAAGAGGGAAAAACTTTATCTGCCGTAGGTGCCCGTTATTCCACTCCCTTTCGGCCTTACCCCAAGGCTAAAGGAGGGGGGAAAATGTGGTTCCGCAAATCTCGTAAGTTTTTCTCCCAACAGCAGGAAGATTCCCCTTCCAGAGGCAGAGGACGGGGAAATTTTTCAGGGAGACGCCGTCCCAGAGGCGGCAGAGGGCCCCGCAATTCTGGAGACCGCGAGTCCTTTCGTGGCTCTTCAGCCTCCCACACGACATGAGGGATTGCCCGGCTGTGCTGCTCGGAGCCAGTCGGGTGTCGCTTGCCAAGCACCTAAAAGCCTGGGAGTCAATCACTCAGGACAGATGGGTGCTTCGGATCATTGCCGGAGGTTACACCATCCCATTCACATACTCCCCCACCGTCCCCGGACCCACCAAACAGTCAAAGGGAAATGGAAGCCGCAGAAGCTTTAAAGCTGCTAGAAAAGGAGTCATCCAACCGTCCCCACAGACCAGATCGGATCAGGAAATTACTCCAGGTTCTTTTAGTGCCAAAAAGACAGGGGACCTGAGACCAATATTGGATCTCAGCAGACTGAACCAATCCGTCACGAAATCCAAATTCGAATGGTCACGTTACAATCCATTCTCCCATTGTTGGAGAAGGATGTTTGGATGTGCTCCATAGACCTCAAGGACGCCTATTATCACATACCGATACATCAGGCGTCCAGGAGGTATCTGCGCTTCAGCCTGGGAGTCAGTCATTACCAATTTTGCGCTCTGCCCTTTGGTCTCACCACAGCCCCCAGGGTGTTCACCAAGTGTTTGGCAGTAGTGACGGCTCACCTGAGAAGTCTTGGATTCCAAGTGTTTCCCTATCTGGACGACTGGCTCCTGACTGCCACCACCAGGCATCTACTAATGGACAACCTCAAAGCCACCATCTCCCTGGGTGTTTCCCTGGGGATTACATTCAATTGGTCAAAGTCTGTCTTGCTGCCCTCTCAACGCATAAAGTTCATAGGAGCAGAGATAGACTCAAGATTGATGCGTCTTTCTTCCTGCGAAAGGATCCAAACTTTACAGGGCCAAGTTCAAGCTCTGATCTTGAGATCCAAAGCCCCAGCCAGGATGGTTCTACAAGTTTTAGGCTCAATGTCTGCCACGGTTCTTTTAGTTCCTCTGGCAAGATTGCACATGAGGATTCTTCAGTGGCTATTGTCAACTCAATGGTCCTTTCAGGATCTTCCTCTCAATCATCACATCATGATTACGGAAATATGCAAACGGGACCTTCGCTGGTGGCTTCAGACATCCAATCTGAATCAAGGAAGCCCCTTTGTTATTCCCTCTCCAGTGGTTACCCTGACGACAGATGCCTCCCAGATAGGGTGGGGGGGGCATTGTCTGGGCAGGCTAGTTCAGGGCTCCTGGCTTCCAGACGAAGCTCTTCTCCACATCAACGTGTTGGAGATGAGGGCTGTACTTCTATCCCTACAGGCCTTACACAAGTTTCTTCCTCAGGGCATCATCGCCATCCACACAGACAACATGTCGGTGGTCTGGTATCTGAACAAACAAGGAGGGACCAGATCTTACCCCCTTTGCAGAGAGGCCATGAGAGTGTGGGAATGGGCTGTGGCTACCAACCGCTTCTTGGTAGCGACCCACATTCCGGGAAGGTCAAATATATTGGCAGACAAATTGAGCAGGACAATTCTTTCTCCTCACGAGTGGTCTCTAAACCAAACAGTAGCAGCTCAGGTTTTCAGGAGATGGGGACCGTGCTGCGACCTATTTGCAACTCCACTAAACACCAAGTGCCAAAGGTTCTTCTCCTTGATCCCACATCAGGGAGTACCAGCTATGGATGCTCTAGCACAACCTTGGCCAACAGGGCTACTTTATGCCTTTCCTCCGATTCCACTTCTCTCCAAAGTCATTCAAAAAGCTTCTCAATTGGGGTCCACAATGATACTGATTGCCCCATACTGGCCTCGTCAGGTATGGTTTCCTTACCTGAAGAAGCATGCGGTGGACGATCCGTGGACTTTAGACCTAATTCCGGACCTGCTAATTCATCAGTCGGGACATCAGCATCAGTCCCTTCGATCTTTGAAATTGACAGCTTGGCTCCTCCACTTCCGACTTTAGTCAGAAGTCACACACTAGAACCGGAAGTTGTTCACATTTTATCTTCGGCCCACAAACCCACCACTAACAAATTGTACCTCAGTAAGTGGAAGAGGTTTGCTATCTGGGCTCAACTCAAGGGCTTAGACCCTATCACTGCTCCTATCCCAGAGGTTTTGAAATTCTTAACATCCCTGTTTAATCAAGGATCTTCTGTCTCTACTATTAAAGTCCAACTAGCGGCTATCTCTAAATTCCACGAATCCATGGATCCTCCATTGATGAGCAGCAGACTATGCAAAACTTTCATTAAAGGTGCGGGCCTGTTAAGACCCCAATTTTTCATCCTGCCTCCGTGGGATCTTGATTTGGTGCTTCGCGCATTAACATCTTCCCCTTTCGAACCGGCTGCTACATGTGAGTTAAAATATCTGTCTTGGAAAACTGCCTTCTTAGTTGCAATTACTTCTGCAAGAAGAGTTTCAGAGCTTCAAGCCCTGTCTATTAAGCCACCATACTTGATTTTCCACAAGGATAGAGTATCACTTAGGCCTAATCCATCCTTTGTCCCAAAGGTCTGTTCTAGTTTCTGTCTCCAACAATCTCTAGAGCTACCGGTTTTCTTCCCAAAATTCTCTAATGAAGCAGAATACACTCTCCATAAATTGGATGTTCACAGGCAATTACGCTTCTATTTAGACAGGACTCAGCAACTTCGTAAGTCAGACCAGTTGTTTGTGTCCTTCTCAGATAATAAATTGGGTCAAACCATCACAAAAGCTACTATCTCCAAATGGATCAGAGATTGCATAACTCAGGCTTATTCTTCTTGGAATAAGCAACTTACAACATCTATCAAAGCTCATTCTACCAGAGCTATGGCTACTTCTATAGCTTTTCATTCCAAGCTCGCTATATCGGAAATTTGTGCTGCGGCTACTTGGTCCAACCCGCACACTTTCATTTCCCACTACAAATTGGATGTGGCATCTAAAGGACGAGCATCATTTGGTTCCACGGTACTCAGGAGTGTTTTCCAGTGAGCCACCCAGGATTCAGGTGCTAGGGACGCTGTCCCATCAGTCAGAATGTAGGCGAGATAGGATCACATAACATCTTTTAGTTATGTACTCACCATAACTTCAGATGTTTGGGATCCATCTCTACATTCCTAAACCCACCCTCCTTCCCCTGCCTTGGAGATCAGAAGAGATTGAACGGTTTTGAGTTTTACTGTTTATCTTGTTTCATCTGACGATGTTATATAAGCAGGGCGTGCATGTGTGCATGTATGCGGACAAACTAGATCTGGGGGACTGGTAGTGGTGCATCCTGGGATATAGTAAGCTCAGCCAATTAGAGACTTCGCTCTTTGGCATAAGCGTGCCGAGTCGGAGCCGAGGGATCGGCTCCGAACCATCAGTCAGAATGTAGGCGAGATGGATCCCAAACATCTGAAGTTATGGTGAGTACATAACTAAAAGTTTTGCTTCATTGCAAAGTGGATTGGAAGGAAAGAGATGATGATCTTCGTGTTTCACTGTTGCAGTCATCACACTTGGGTTATCCTGCCAGGGGTAGCCCTCATTCAGCCCGAATACCAGAGGCTTAGTATTTCTGCATTGGTTGCCGTCGCTCCAGGACTGACATCAGGTCGTCAGTGGTATAAAAACAGGCAGCCGATGCCATTACATCAGTCTTTCTTGCTGAGGAGCCCGAAGCAGAAGCAGTTCGCATGAGTGCCAGTTGGCCGCTACCTGAGTTTTCATTTCTGAAGGTGAAGTCTTCTAAAGCTAAGTACGCCATTGGGGATCCTTTTTTCTTGCTCTAACCGATGTCAGAAAAAGTTAACAATTGTCTCGCCTGAGGAAAGCAAATACGACACCGAGATTCCCATTCTTACTGCAGCACCTGTTTAGGCCCAGACCATGACGTCCCTCACTGATGGTTTTGTGCTTTGTTCAACACCCAAACTGTATGTCTTCGGGCCCTTATTGTAGCTAAATATTTTCGCTGTTGATCTCCGTATTCTAAAATGGCTTCAGTAAGCCATCCAACTACCGATCTTCCAAAAAAAGTAAGCATAAAGACAGAGACAGACCGCACAGGTCCAAAACTGCCGACACTGCTTCTGTTAAGCTAGTCACCAGTTTGCCGATACCCAGTGAGGCTCTTTCGCAGCCCCTGATGCCCGCTTCAGTGGATTCACAGACTGCTTCCGAGACTTTTTCGGAGTCCGGTATGCCATGAGACTCTTCTTTGACTACGGAACCTGCGGATGTCTCTACCTTAGATGGGCCTGGAGCTGCTTTGAAGGCACCGGCTTCTGAGGAAGTTCTTCGCACTACCGATTTTCGACACAAACCGAATTCTTTCACGTCTTCAGTTCTTTCTAAAACTACCGAGTTTCTAAGGCCCAGAGTACGAGCTATGCCTAAAAAAAACGACGACCCAATCTCAAGTGCCTGCTTTGTTGCAACAATCTCAGATGCTTAAAATGGCGGAATACCTTATCATGCTGATTAGGGGAAGCCAGCCTTCCCCTGCTAAAAGGAAGAAAGACTTGTCCCCAGCAGCTTTATCTGACCAAGAGTCCGGCGATTCTGAGCTTTCTGATTATGAAGACATGCCCTTATTGCTTATGAGGTTTCAGATGCAGAGGAATCCATTCCCTCTGCCTCTCCTCCAGAGGATTTTTCTTTTGGTGCAACCCTACATACCTTGAGAGAGCATTTCTATTGGGAATGCCAAGATTTCCTTCAGTCCAAAAAGAGACTCGGAATTTTTACATTTACCACAGCACAGACCCTTAGCTATTCCTCCTGTTCTGGATGTTGTGGATGAGTTTATGGAATCAAGTCTAGCTCCTGATACTCTACCTTCTGCTCCCAGGAAACCTGGCAGGTACTACAGAGTCCCTGACTGACTCACGCAAATTTCTTTTCAAGAATCCTACTGCTGACCCAGAGGTCATCTCTTTAGAGAGATGGGATAAAAAAGTATACACCTCTGCAACTCTTGCCATTAGAGCATTAAATTGTCAGTTCCACATGCTGAAATACCAGCAACATACTATGGAACTTATTAAACAAAAATTATCTACCTTCCCTGAATGTGCAGAAAATGAAGAATTACAGGTGCTTATGTATTCTGCAAGCCAAGTCAGCAAGTATACCCTGCGATGTGGGTTTAATGCCCTAGAAGCATTTGGCAGGGCATCAGTCACAGGTTCTGTACTTAGAAGGCATGCTTGGCTTAGGGAACAGACCTTGCCAGACCATGTCAAATCAAAACTATTGGATGCACCGCTGAACAAAGACAATCTGTTTGGCACCAAAGCAGAAGATGTTTTTAAAAAGATGGAATAAAAACTAAGTCTTTGCAGACAGTCTAAGATTTTTTGCAAGTACAGCCTCCAAGATTCAGTAGGCATTGCCCCTAAAAACATTGGTCCTTTCCAGCCCCCTCAAGGCCACCTCAGACTAGACCTAGGGGAAGCAGCCCCCCCCCCGACAGCAGTCTCAGGGTATGCAGAGATCTAAGCAATGGAGTACCTCCACTTCTAAAACAGGGAGTGCTAAGCCACCCCCTTATGGAAAGAATTCACAATGACTCAACTCCTCCTCTCACCTCTGCCCATTTGCTGGTGCCCCTGGGAGGAAAATTTGCCTACCATGCAAAAAACTGGGCCTCCATCACCAGCGATCAATGGGTCCTCAACATAGTATACCCAGAAAAGAGGGCACCTGGCACCCAATCTTAGATCTATCAATTCTAACACCTTCCTGGTGGTACCAAAATTCAAAATGCTCACTCTACAGCAGCTTCTCCCTATGCTCTCCAAAGTTGCCCGGTTAGCCACTCTAGACCTAAAGTTGGCTTATCTGCTTATCCCAATCAGGAAATATCTGTGTTTCAAGGCAGGATCTATACATTATCAGTTCTATGCACTTCCCTTTGGCTTGTCCACTGCTCTCAGAGTATTCACAAAATGCCTGGCTCCTGCCATTGCCTTTTGCAGACAAAGAAATATCCAGATTTACCCCTACTTGGACGACTGCCAGATTCAGGCAGACAGGAAAAGCTGTTGCAGCACCTGGCATTTGTAAAGGACCTTCTAACCTCACTGGGGTACACTATCAATGAAAAGAAATCCAAACTAGTCCCCAGTCAAAAAATTGTATTCCTGGGAGCAAGCTTGGACACAACATCCCAGATGGCATTCCTTATTCCAGAAAAACAAGCCTATCTGACAGGCCACTTCTCTCAGTTGGCCACCAGAACCCAGTTATCCACAAGGAAAATCCTGCAAGCTGTAGGGTTCATGGCCTCCTGCATTCTAGTAATTCCATATGCCAGACTGCATATGAGGAAATTTCAGTGGTAATTAAAAGGGCTTTGGTGCCAACATTCTCAGGACCTGCAAACTATCATACCTGTGATACCTTGTCTAAGGAAAGCGTTTCTTTGGTGGGCAACAGCATGCAACCACAGCAAGGGACTTCCCTGTACACAACCCCACGCCACCCAGACCCTAACCACAGATGCATCAGACTATGCTAGGGGTGCACATCTGGATGGCAGGTGCATTCAGGACCACTGGAGCCCAAATCATATTCATTTGCACATAAACCAAAAAGGGATGCTAGCTGTTCAGCATGCTCTGACAGCTTTCAGATCCCTACTCTCTCCGGGGCCTCTACTGATCAAAACAGACAACACAGTGATGTGGTACATCAACAAGCAGGGGGGAACCCACTCTTAACCACTGTGTAGGCTAGCCATGACCCTTTGGAACACTGTCTCAGCCATGCATATTCACCTGCAAGCCCATTTCCTGCCAGGCAACCAAAACTCTCTGGCAGACAGCTTAAGCAGAAATCTCCTAGACCCACACGAGTGGCAATTAAACCACAACACCTTCATCCTTGTGACCCAGAAATGGGGTACCCAGAAGGTGGACCTGTTTGCCTCCCCCTACAACCACTAGCTCAGTAAACTCTGCACCAGTGAACCGCAGTGCAAGGCCTGGAAAGTGGATGCCCTGTCTTTCCACTGGGCAAACCTCTCAATCTGTGCATTTCCCCCTACCTCCTCTTACAAGATTATTACTCAAAATAAGGGAAGAGAGACCAAGGGCAACCCAGACTGGCCACGTCAGCACTGGTACCCACTAATGCGCAGTCTTGTCTCCGTTGCCTCCATGGCACCTCCCCCAGATTCCAACTCTCCTGACTCAGCAGGAAAGAGAGTTCTAGCATCCACAATTGCAGACCCTGAACCTGGCAGCCTGGCTTATTCCTTGACTTCTCCTCCAGTGGCCAGCCTAAGCAAGCAGGTCCTGGATGTTGTATGTGAAGCCAGATGACCCAGTAGTAGAAAATCATATGCTGACAAGTGGAAAAGGTATTGTTCCTGAATCCAGACTAAAAGAGCTGACCCAGCACAGCCATCCTTACCTCTCCTCCTGGATTACCTAGCAGACCTGCTCCACAGGGGCTAATCCTTCTCTTCCATTAAAATCCATGTCTCTGCCATCTCTGCACATTACAACACTGAGCCACCTCTCTTCTCGCACCCTCTCATCAAGTAGGTCCTGAGAGGGGCTAACAACCTAAGGCCACCAAGAAGAGCCCCTACCCCTGCTTGAGACCTTAACTTTGTGTTGGCAAAGCCTGCAGCTTCAGCAGAGATAAAATTCCTCTCTTGGAAAACAGCCTTGCTTTTGGCCATCACTTCAGCTGGAAGAGTGACTGAGCTACAAACACGTATGGCTGTGGAACCCTTCATAATTTTTCACGCTGAGAGGGTCTCCCTCAGGACTAACCCAACCTTCATGCCTAAAGTGGTGTCCATTGTGGCTCACAACCAATCTGTTCATTTGCCCACCTTTTTTCCTAAACCTCAAAATAAGGGGGAAAGGATCCTGCACTCTTTAAATGTGCACAGACAGCTCAGATTCTACCTGGATAGGACTAAGCCCTTTAGGAAATCTGACCAGTTACTAGTCACCTTTGCACCAGGGGCAGAGGGCAAGGCCATATCAAAACAAACCATCTCCAAATGGATAGCACACTGTATCCATTTCTGTTATAAACATCATGGAAAACCACCCCCACCGGGGGTCAGAACACATTCCACTAGGGCAACTTCAACCTCTACAGCCTTTCTCAGAGGGGTCCCTACCAGGGGCATCCTGGAAGCTGCAACATGGAGTTCTGTTCATACTTTCACCAAGCATTACCACCTGCCTTTCTTTTCCAAATCCAGGGCAGGCTTTGCAACCTCAGTCCTGCAGGGCATACTAGTCAGCCCCAACTCTTCTTGACTGCCTCCATCCATTTTTCACCTTTGGGAATCAACCCAAGTGTGATGACTGCAACAGTGAAACACGTAGAACATAGTACAATTGTGTGCTCTTACCATAAATGTAGATGTTCGAGTATATTCACTGTTGCAGTCCTGGTTTCCTACCCTCCAGCCCCGTTGTCTGTCTGTCTTCCTCACTCTTTACAGGGCTATTGGTATTTACTTTCTACTGGTGGTGTTACTCCACCATAACTTAGCTCCCTATTTGGAGGCTCCTGGCATTTGGGGCAAGAAAAACTGGTGTAATGGCGTCGGCTGCCTGTTTTTATACCATTCATGTCCTGACATCAGTCCTGGAGCGACAGCAACCAATGCAGAAATACTAACCCTCTGGTATTCTGGCCAACTGAGGGCTACCCCTGGCAGGATAACCCAAGTGTGATGACTGCAACAGTGAATACATTCAAACATCTACATTTATGGTAAGTGTACACAACTGTACTTTGTGATCCTTATTTCTAGGAGATTAGACAAGATTCTTCAGCCACTAGGCCAAGTCTTCTGGGATTGTCCACACTGTCACCACAGCTGCAGCCATTAAGATGGCTCCCATGCAAACAAATCAGCGGTTCCACATACCTGACTGGCTGCCCAGGGAGTTGAACATCTTTGGAAAATAGAGATTTGCTTTTTCCACTTTGTCCATTAAGGCAGTAAACTACCAGTTGCATGTACTTCTTGCATAGCATGAGCATGAGCTTGATGATGAAATGAGCAAGAATCTGGAAAAGCTGAGCCAAGTCTGAGTTCACTTTCCTGGCAAACATTATTATGTTTCATCCATTTCCAGTCTCATCATGCACTCATGCATAATGTTGTGGATGGTATAGTTAAGGCTGCATGCTCCCATGTTTCCATATCCCATCATGTCTGGTTGCATTTTGTCTTTGTGTGGGAATTTCAAGACGTCCTTCGTGAGTGCCTATTAAAGGCATCACCCAATGCCCTTTCTCCTTAAATCAGCAAAGTCTGCTTCATTTGTGTTATAAAGGGGGGGTTAGCAGCATCAGCTGGCTAGACAGAAGTCTGGGAGAAACAAGAATGTTATAGGCAACTTCCAGAACAAATGCCTGCTCAGGGGCAGGAATTATCAGTCCCCAGCCTGGGATTTATTTATTTTTTCCTTGTTAACTGGATAAGTGATCTGGGTTGTGAACCCTTTTCATCCATGATTCAAGCCAGAAGAGAAAAGCAAAACAAAAAGAAACAAATAGCATCCATCTGCAAAGCAAACTGCGTAGAATTAGCAATTGTTGAGTATAGTTACAGAATGATGCATTAATTACAACAATTTCTAATGTGGAACTGAAACTTTGTCTCAGTGGTATGTATACTATAAACTGTACCATCCACAGTAGATGTATCTAAGAAAAGTTGTAGAAATTAGTTGTATTGATAGGATAAAGAGAGAAACATAAGAATAGAAAGCAACTAGGATATAAAGTTACATAGAAAAAGAAAAGGAAGGAAGGATGAATAATAATCATAATATACAAGTAAGTGTCCTGCAGTAAGGTTATGGTTTAAAAACAAAAAACATAAATATGTACCCAATGAACAATAAAGATCTTATCCAGTGTCACTGAAGCAGTTATGTGGGTTTTCCTTTTCTAGGTAACCTTGCAACTTTTTCTTAAAATAAAGCAAAATGTATTTTTATGGTGTTAGTGATAGTGTTTTTACAGGCAAATATCACCCAGGAGAAGCACTTTTTGGGAAAAATAGTTTAAAGGGCTGCCTGAAGTAGCATAGAGATATTTGGGGTATCTTGGGGAGTAATCACGCTGTCTAACAAATAGCTTAGTTAGAGTGGAGCTGTAACCATTCTGTAGTAATTAATAAATAAGAGTACTTAAAAATGTTTAGCCTCTGGCTGTAACTGGTAAGCAGTAACATTTGTGAATAGTCCTATTACTAGCCAAGCGAGCAAGTGTAATCATTTCAGTGGTTTGAAGTGAAGCAGAACTGCAAAAGGAAAGTAGGAAGTGATAAGCCATATTCTAACTTTGCCAAAATAAGTTGACAGCTAGAGCTTGTCTAGCTTCTAGTTTAAGCAAAATAAAATAATTGCATCATATACTTCCAAACCATCTGTATAAAGCACTTTCATTTTTTTATTCTATGTAGAACATCATCAGAATAAAATTCACTTAAAATATGCACATTAAGTAATGTTGCTAAAACATACCACATGACATACAGAAATCAGTGGTAACACTAGAACAATAATTGTTCCTTAAAACTCATCAGGTACTTTAATTCAGCACACTTTTTACTTAGCCAAAGTTTGCTGTCAGAGTAACTGTCATGATTCTGTTACAGTCTCAAAATCCCACCCCCATGAATGTCCAATTCTGTTTTACAGCTCAAAAGTAAAATATATTTTTTAAATGTTCAGAAAGTAAACTGCCTTTGACTCATTCTTTTGCCTAAGTGCATAGTCATATTCATGTATATGATTCAGAAAGTTTCCAAAAAAGATTTATCTATGTAATAGCTAGATACAGCACATACAATACCTGTGTCCACCCATGAAAGCTTGCTTCACGTCAAGAAGATTTTGCTTCTTACGTGGCTTTTGTCCATGTTGTTGTAAGTTTGATTGGCAAGGGTCTAAATTTTTAATAGTTGTACAGCTAAGGTGCTGCTTGTCAGTGAGTGTATTATATTTGAAGATGTTTTCCAAAATTTGGCCACATATAATAATTTCAGGAAGAGCATGTATTTGCAACTTTCCAAAGTCTGTTGCATTTAGTAGTTAATGAACTCTGGGAAGAAGAATAATTAACATGCACTTAAACTGAGAAGAAGAATAGGAGAAGTATAAGGGTAAGACTGAAATATGAGTAAGAGATGCATGTGGTATGTGACGACTGAATTACAGGATTTTACATTGAATAGTATGACTTCCATGGTGATATGTACTGATCTAGTAAAATTTGTATTGGATAGGTTTTATTTTCTTAACACAGAAGTGAGGGTATTGCAAATACTTCTGTAGAGGAGTAGAAGGAGAATAGGAAGGTTATATTTTGTTAAAAGTGGGTCTGTTATGATTTCCTTCTTTATTGCTGTTGCAATATCCTTTACAATAGGGATTCCCTGCCAAGGGGCAGCCCAACATCAGGCCAGTATACCAGAGCCTTTTGGTTGTAAATGGTATGCAGTACATCACATCTGCTCCCCGCGCACAATGTACCGTCCACAGAACTTCTTTGCCACCAGTCCAAATGCCATCTTTGATCGTTGGCCTGAATGCTTGTTCATCTGCTGGTTACTTAGTGGTTTCAGGTAATTGTCCCATTGGGGTTTTTGCTTCTTATCCTTTAGTTTATTTGATTTTGATGGGTTGTTGGTTTTATGTCTTCCAGAAATAAGAAATGCCAGTGTTGGGAGACAGATTCCACATAAAGATCTTCACAAGCAGTGTTTATTTTCCTTAGGTGCTTCACACAACCATACGTCTTCTGCTGTTTGTCATGTTACAGGACCCAAGCCTCTTGTGTCCTTTCTGTCATTCACCAGGGGTTACTTCATGGTCTGGAAATCACTTCCCCCCCCTTCTTGGGCATTCCTCAGCCTCCTTGGGAATAAATGCCACCTTTTTCCAGAGGTACTTCGGGGCCTTTTGACTCAGGGAACTATTAAAGAGGTTCTATCTTCTCAGAGGGGGAAGGAGTTTTACTCAAGAATTTTTTTGTTCCCCAGGAAAGAAGACTCCTGGAAACCCATTCTAGATCTTTCTCAATTGAAGACTTTTTTGAAGGTTCCATCCTTTTGGATGCTAACCCTTCCATCCCTATTTCTTCCTGTTCTTCCTCAGGCTTTTCTGGTATCCCTGGATCTCAAGGATGCTTATCTTCACATCCCTATCCATCCTCTTTTCAGGAAACGTTTACATTTTTCTGTTGCTACCTGGCATTTTCAGTTCTCTGCTTTGCCTTTTGGCCTCTCCACTGCCGTAAGAGTCTTCACCAAATGCATCGCTTCTGTGAATGCTTTTTTGCAGAATGAGGGGAATACAGATTTTTCCTTACG
Source organism: Protopterus annectens (assembly GCF_019279795.1). Classification (NCBI taxonomy): domain Eukaryota; kingdom Metazoa; phylum Chordata; order Ceratodontiformes; family Protopteridae; genus Protopterus; species Protopterus annectens. The sequence goes on from NC_056726.1 coordinate 1,407,413,712, forward strand.
TTGATGGCCTGCATATTCAGGCCTTGTCTCCAGAGATACTGCGTCAACATCTTCACTTTGCAATTTGTCTTCTTCAGAGCCTAGGGTTTAATGTAGATTTTCGAAAATCTTGTCTGACTCCTCCTCAGGATCACGTTTTCCTAGGATGCAGGCTCCAGACATTTCCAATGCTGGCATCCTTGCCTGCTCCCAAGGCTTTAACTCTGATTACCTTCTTTCAATCCCTTCTTCCTCTAGCATCAGTTTCATTCAGGGAGTTTCTAAGGGCCCTGGGTTTCTTGGCTTCCACCATTCCTTTGTTTCCTCTAGGCAAGCTGCACATGAGAAAGCTCCAGAGATTTCTGAAGTCAGTCTGGCTGCATCATTCTCATCCTTTAGAGTTTTTAGTTCATCTTCTTCCATGCTTCAAGCTGGAACTTCAGTGGTGGATTTGTCAGTAATCCCTCAATCCAGGGCTTCCATTTCAACCTCCAGCCCCATCTTAGGAACTCTTCACAGATGCTTCAGACGAGGGATGGGGACATCCTTCACTTCTCTTAAAGTGCCAGGCCTTTAGTCTCTTCATCAAAAGAAGGACCATATCAGTGTCAAAGAGATGAAAGCTCTTCTTATGGCTCTGCAGGCCTTTCATTTTCATTTCCTTTCAGGACTCCACAGACAACACTACAGTGATGTGGTATATCAGCAAGCAAGGGGGGGACAATGTCTTATCACCTGTGCAGGCTACCTCTTCATGTCTTGGATCTAGCTGTTCAATATCAGGTGACCCTTCAAACAGTTTATATTCCTTCAGCTCAAAACTTAGTGGTAGACTTGCTGAGCAGATCCACAACAGAATCCCATGAGTGGATGCTTCACAGGGATGTGTTGCTGGACGTTGTCCACCATTGGAGTACTCTTCAAGTGTATCTATTTGCATTCCTTCTGAACAGACAACTTCCTCTGTTTTGCACCACAGTCCCATGTCCTCTTGATTGGAAGGTGGATACCCTGTCCTTTTCTTGGAAGGGGATGTTTCTTTATGCCTTCCACCCCTTCCTCTCATTCTAAAAGTCCAATTCAGGATAAAACAGGATGCTCCCAAAATCTTGCTGGTGACTCCCTTTTGACCCAGACAACATTGGTTCCCTCCTCTTCTGCATCTTACCAAGGGCAGTCATTATAAGTTACCTCACAGGATGGAACTACTCGCAAAACACAAGGAATCTCTCATCCATCCCCACCTGTCCACTCTTCAACTGACATTGTGGGTGGTAGGTTTTGATTCCCTACAAACACCTTTTTTTCTGAGGATGTGCTTTGGGTCCTGCAGGAGGCCAGGAAACCCACTACTAGAAAATCCTCCTTGTCCGAATGGAAGAGGTTTTCTCTTTGGTGTTTTTCTCATAACCCGGATCCACTTACTGTGGATGTTCCTTTGGTTCTCTCTTATTTGTGTGAATTGCTCAGTGCTGGGTTGGCATGTTGGCATATTCTTATGTTATGGCCCACCTTTCAGTTATCTCTGCTTGTCTGCCTTTAACTCCCCCTTTAGCATCTAGATTTGAGGCAGAACAGTTTCTTAAAGGCATCCTTCACATTAGGCCTCCCAGGAAGTCTGTCCCTCTTTCCTGGCACCTAATTTTGTTTTGGAAATATTGACCCATCCTTTCGAGCCTGCTGCTTTAGCTTCCTTACAGCACTGTTCTTGGAAGACTGTTATTCTTTGGGCTCTTACTTCTGCCACACAAGTGTCTGAGCTGACAGCCGTTATGGCTGTTCCTCTTCTTTTTAGTTTTCCATAAGAATAGGGTGGCCCTTCATTCTAATCCTTCTTTTATGCCCAAGGTGGTTAATGGGTTGTCTCTTAATCAGTCTGTTCATTTTCCTACTTCCCTCCCTTATCTGCAGTTTGCTATTGAGAAGGTTCTGCACACCTTGAATTTGCACAGACAACTTGGAAATTATATGAATAAGAATAAAGCTTTTCATAAATCTGAACAGCTTTTTGTTTCTTTTCATGCTATGTCTTTAGGTTTGGCTGTTTCCAGTAAAACTATTTCTTCTTAGATTTCTAAATCCATTTCTTTTTGCTATTTTCTTTCATGGGAAGAGCTTTTCTCCTTCTGTTAAGGCTCATTCCACTAGGGCTGTGGCTTCTTCTGGTGCTTTTGTCAAGAGTTTGGTTATTAATTCTATTCTTGAGGCAACAACCTGGATGGATGTGATTTCTAGGGCCAGAGTTGGTTTTGTTAGAGCTGTTCTCCATGGCTTCCTAGAGGGTTCTGCTTGGGCCTTCCTCCTTCCAGTCTCCTGAGCTTTTGCACTCTTCCTATAGTCTGTGTGTGAGTATACTTGTGTGTGCGTGTGCATGACTGTCCCTCTGCATGTGCCTTTATGTGGGTGTGGGTGTTTCCCTATGTGTGAGAAACTCTCTCACTGTTTGTGTATCTGTGTATCTGTTTGTGTTTGTGTGTGTGCGCGTGAAACTGTATGTGTAAATGTTAAATGCTTACGTAATAAATACATCGTGGATGTAAAATACATCCTCCAACAGCAGTTACGTGTCCTATAGCATCTATGAAACATTTGGCGGAGGAACTATTTTTACATAAAAAAATACTAATAGTAAAACAAATGCAAACCAGTTGAACAGGTAATCCACTTTCTAATTGCAGTAATGCTTTCCTTGGGCCATTATTGGGAAAATAACAGACCTTCCAGGGATACAAAAGGCCCTCCACTTGTGGTGTTGGGCCATACAACACCCCTAGGCAGTCCACTGTTTCCCCAGTAACACCAGCCCTGTCAGGCATTATTGCTTGCTTAAAATGTTGGCATTGAGAGGAGCAGATGTTGAAAGTTTTATGAATGTTTTATTATTGGGTAAGGATTTCACTGTCTGCCAGAAGTGTATAGGGTGGAAATATTTATCCTTGGATTCTCTAATGTAAGAAATTTTAAGTACATTATTTTGATTCTTAATTTTCCAGGTAATTTATTAAACCATAACTTCTTAACAATGTTAAATGTGTTGACCTACCTATCTATTCAAGTTTTTCCCCTTTCTTTTGTAAATGTTTTTAATCTCAATTAGCTTGCTGTTAGAAAGATACTTCCTGTAGTCTAGGGTTGATTTTCTTGACCGATTACCTAATGTGTAAATGAACAAGTCGTGATTGTGCTTTGTGAACTGGGAAATTGAGCTAGGTTCTCCTCAGTGGTCTTCTGGAATGCATATGAATCTGTGTGAAAAAAAAAATAATACTGTTCCTGTGTCCCTAATTTAAGTAAACTGGATGCTAAGGCAATGAAAAGTTATAAATGCATATATTTCAAACTTGTGGTAATGCATCAGGTTGGTGGTGTTCAGCCGTAAAGTGTTTCTCTTTTCATGTTTATTGTCCACAATTAAGTGTATGTAAATGAATAGTGAATGCATTTTCTATAGTAAGCAGTTGATGATAAACTCTAAATTTATATATAAAAAAGTCATCACCTCTTCTGTAGTAAATCACGATATGCACAAAGATGCTTATCATGCTTTCAGTTTCTTTATTATAAAGTCTGAAGTTGCTCCATTTTGCAAGAAAAAGCAAGTATGTATAGAATGATAACCCCCATTCAGAAAATTTTTTTTACTAGCTTCTGAGTTTTTCAGTTTCTTACAGGGCATCTTTCTGTATCCATGAGTTGAAAGGTAAAGACAAAACCAAAGAGAATCTGGTACTTTTCCATTAACAGGGCAGCAGGCAAAATGCACATTTGATGTTAACTGACTGCTGCGTATGTTTCTCTGATTTTAATGTTGTGTTCCTTTTGACAGTAGTATTCATCTTGACACATGTCAGAATTGCTTCTTTTTTTGTTCTGCCCTGGTCATAATTTTGGATTTCTTGTCACAGTATTACTGATTTCTTCTCGCAACTCAGTGAAAATGGGGAGAACCCATTAAGGGGACAGCATGGAAATTGTATGTTTGCTGTGAAGTCACTGCTGATTCTTTTCTCCTGGGTTTAATTTTCTCATCTTCCTGACACTGTTATTTATTTTTTCATGTCAGTACTGCTTATTGAATTGTTCTGTTGTGCTTTGAATTGCGGCTTTCCTGTCACAGTACTACGTATTTTTCTTCGCAAGTCAGTGCTGCTTATGGTGCAGTTGTATTGTGGTTCCACTTTTCAGTTTCTTGTGGGACTGTTAGTGATTTCATCCCACTTTTACCAAGATGACCTATTCCTTCATAAATAGGGTGCAAATCGTACACGTTATATTGTGAGAAAATAAGGAAGTGCTCCTATTTCTCAGCATCGGCTGATTTGTAACGGTCAGTGTGTTAACATTTGTAATCGTGTGAGGCATATCTGTCAGCCTGCAACCAATGAAAATGGGGACAAAAGCCTTTGAAAAATAGCAACATGTGCTGAAAATAACTGCAAAGGGGGACAAACAGCTTTCAAAAATAGGAACAGGGGTAAACATGTGAACATGTAATTAGGCTGAAATGCGAAGGAACCTTTAGATGCACATTTCACGGCAACATTTAGGCTTGCCGATGACTGCTACCCTGGTAATGGAAAAGTACTGGGAATCTTTGCATTTATTGGTCTAATCAAGTCAGATCAGTCATGTTCTGTTGCTGTTGTCTTCTTTGCCAGTAGAGGCAAACAGTTCCCATTTTGGAGGACATCTTTTTCCTCAAAGCATTTCTTTTAATGGTCATACTTCAGCTATTTTTGGTATCCCTAGAATATGTGCTGCTGTGTAATTTCAGACCAGATCTGTCTGTTCCAAAGAAAGATGATGGAACATGTAGGCAAGTTTTACAACTTTCTTTTCTGATATGGGATACAAAGGCACAAAAATGTCAAGAATCCTGGCCGTTCATTCACTGCTGTCTTGTTACATATAGGTTAGATGTTATCTGTGTACCTGAAATGTGTATTATGGAAAATTCCCATTGCCAGGTGTTTTTGTGGTTCATTTCTGTCCTTTCATTTACTTTTCTGACTGCTTTGTGTATTTTTTTTGCTATATGTTTAGTCCAAGGCATAATAATTTTCAGTCAGATAGTCTTGTACATTACTTTGCCTGGATTAACCATCTCATTAAGGCTTGTTCTTATCAGTGTTTAATGCAATACCTGAAAATAGTCATACCGTTCTTCCATTTCTAGGGCGGAACTGGAAATTGCAGGATATCACATATTGATTTTCTTCGTATTTCACTGTTGCAGTCATCACATTTGGGTTATCTGCTTGCAGTAGCCCTCAGTCAGCCTGATTAACAAAGTCTTGGGTCCTACGTCGGTTGCTGTCTCTTCTTCTGTGACGTCAGGTCAACAGGGGTATAAAACATGCAGCCAACGTCATTACATCAGTCTTTCTTGCCGTGTGGTGCCCAAAGCAGAAGCAGTTCGCAAGTGCCGGTTGGCCGACTCCTGAAATTTTCATTTTTGAGGGGAAGCTCTAGCTCCATTCACTGGAAGCATTACTCTAGCTCAAAGAACATCGATATCTGTGCAGTAACAGAAACCTGGTTCAAGGCTCCCGAGAGCAACCCAGCACTACCAGGTTATACCTCATACCATGCTTTTCGGCCCCAAAACTTGGACCGAACCACAAAAGGAGGGGGAGTATCAATATTCGTCAAAGATACCCACACCTCCAGGTTGGTGGCACAGCACGAAGCATCAGAGACTATCCATGTGCAACTAACAGTGGGTAAAACTGCCTTCCAGTTTATAGCCTGCTACAGACCACCCTCCCAAACCCAGGAACCCCACTCGGCCTTCCTGAGAACACTGGAAATATGAAGGTCTCTCCAAACACCATTATGTTGGGCGACTTCAACTACCCAAACATAGACTGGGAGCATTACTCTAGCTCCAACACCCTAGCCCAAAGGTTCCTAGAATTTATAAACTCAAATGCTATGGAACAACTTGTTACCACTCCCACAAGAGGGGAAAACATACTGGACCTGATCATCACCAACATGGGGACTCTATGCTCCAGACCAGAAGTGTATCCCTCATTGGTAAGATCAGACCATAAATTAATCTCACTGGATATTCACATCCCGACTCCACCCCCTGCCCTGAAAACCACAGTGAAAAACTTCTTTAATGCAAATTTCACACTCCTCAAAACCGAGGTGGAATCCTTCAAAGTCCCCGGGCCTGTGGAAAATACGGCCCAGACCGCAGAATCCTTTATAAACGCATTCTATGAACACCTTCAGGAATGCATGGATCATGCAATCCCAAATAAAACCAAGTCCCAATCCTCCAAAGGCAGACGTCCTGTCTGGTGGACCCCAGCCATAAACAAACTATACAGTAGAAGGAGGAAGCTACTACATGATAGAGCAAAATCCCAAAAAGGGAAGGCATCTCTGATCAGTATTAGCAAAAAACTACGGGCACTCATAGAATCATCTAAGGCCAGCTTTGAGAGAAAAATTGCACAGGACACTAAGGATAATCACAAGGCTTTCTTTAGTTATGTTAGGAACCTGGGTGGGAATTCTCAGATATGCTCAGAATTAGTCCAAAATGACAAAAAATACATCGAACCCACAGACATTGCCAACATCCTAGCTGACAGGTTCAGTGCAAACTTCTCCCCCCCCCCTCCCCACCAAAAGGGCAAATATCTATCCCAGCAGAGTGCTGCCCCCTGACATCTCAGATGCTCAGGTAAGAGCTGCCCTCTCCAAAGCAAAAACACAGCATCAATGGGACCAGACGGTGTCCCGGCTGCGTCCTACATGAACTCCAAGAAGAGCTAAACCCAAACATAAAACTACTGTTCAATCTCAGCCTTACTACAGGATATGTACCCAAAGAGTGGCGTACAGCAACAGTGGTCCCTCTCCACAAAGGTGGTGCCTCAACGGATCCTGGAAACTATCACCCCATAAGCCTGACTAGCTTGGTCTGCAAAGCTATGGAAAGGATCATCATGGACCTCATAAATAAATATATTGGGGACCTACAGACACTGGATCACACCCAGTTTGGCTTTGTTAAGGGCAGATCCTGCCTCTTAAACCTGGTTGATTTCTTTGAAAAAGTCACTAAGGCCATTGACGATGGGAAGGTGGTCCATACAGCCTACCTGGACCTCGCAAAAGCCTTCGATACAATACCCCACTCGGGTATTATAGATAAGCTCACCAGCTTAAATATAAACCCCTATGTCACTAGATGGGTTGCAAACTGGCTCAAGGACAGAACCCACATGGTTAGAATTGCTGGAGCCATGTCAGACTCCAAACCAGTTACAAGTGGCGTCCCACAAGGCTCAGTCCTGGGACCTCTCTTGTTCGGTATATATTTCTCGGAGGTACAGGCCAACACGGAAGGACTGTGGCTGACCAAGTTTGCAGATGACTGCAAACTGGGCGCCATAATCGACACTCCAGCCAACACAAGTATCCTCCAAAAGGGCCTAATAGAAACAGACAACTGGTGCCAGAGCCATGGCCTCAAGCTAAACGCCAAAAAGTGTATAGTCATCCCCTTTGGCAAAAACAAAGTGCCCACAAATTACCACATAGGTGGTAATCCATTAAGTACAGAAGAAGTAATTAGGGACCTGGGGACCCAAGTTGATAGCAATCTCTCATTTGACAACCACGTGGCCAAAGTGGTTAGAAAAACATTTTATATAGCCCACCTAATCATGAAGGGATTCACATCTAGATCAGGGGAGGTCATCATGCCTCTCTACTCATCCCTCATCAGGCCCATAATTGAGTACAATGCCCCTTTTGGGATGTACCTTACCAGACACCTGCAGCAACTGGAAAGACCCCAAAAGTACCTCACCAAGAGGATCAAAGGGCTCAAACAGATGCCATATGCTGCCCGGTTAAAGAAACTCCAGCTCTACTCAGTGGCATACCGCCTGCTCAGAGGCGATCTGTGTCTGACGTATAAAGCCATGTCCAACCCGGAATTAATGGACATGCTGCACCTCTGAAAATCCAAATCCCATCGAGCTACGCGCTCGAGAGACTTGAACCTCAGCACTGAAATAAATAGGACATGCTGGAGGGACAGATTCATAACCCAGAGGCCCCCTTCACTCTGGAATAAAATCCCAGTCCAGGTTAGTCAGAGTCCCTCATTGACTCTCTTCAAGAGGAATCTTGATGAGTGGATGGGAGATTGTAGGTTTACCCCTGGTATCACTTCTGTGTCACTGTTAGACAGAGGCACAGTATGCTAACCTCGAAAAAGGGCATAGCAAAATTATTTTAAAATGGGTGGCGAAAGCCAAACACACTCTGGCTAGGCTTATAAATGCCCTAGAGCAGATAGCCTAGTATGAACCTATGAATTTCAGAACCGAAGTCTTCAACTAAAAGCTAAGTACCCCATTGGGGAAACTTTTTCTTGCTCTAAACCGATGTCAGTAAAAGTAAATAATTGCATTTCTTGTGGAAAGCAAATACCTCATAAAAATTTTAATTTGTACTGTATTCCTTGCCTAGGCCCTTACCACGACGTACATTGCTGTCGGTTTTGTGCCTTATTTAAACTACAAACTATCCATCATTGGTACATTTGCACTTCTAAGTGTTTTGGTGCTCGGTTCAATTATCCTGATATGTCTTCCAACATTCCGAAAAAACGCAAAGATAAAGACAGAGACAGGCCACCTAGGTCCAAAGCTGCCAACGACACTTCTCCTAAGCCAGTCGCCAGTTCACCGGTACTCAGTGAGGCGCTTTCGCAACCCCTGATACCCGCTTCTTCAGATTCATAGGCCTCTACTGAGACCCATTCGGAGTCCGGTATGCCACGAGATGCTTCAACTGTGGAACCTGCGGATGGATGTCTCTACCTTGGATGGGTCCGGAGCCGCTGTTACAGGCACCGGCTTCTGAGGGTGTATTCAGGCCTACTGACTTGCATATTAAACCAATGCCATCTTCTTCTTCAAAGCCTAAAACTCAAACCATGCCTAGAAAACTGATGCCCAGACCGCATGGTCAGGCCTCTATGCCTAAAAAACAAATGAGAAGAATGGCTGAAAACCTTATTACTTTAATCAGGGGGAGCCAACCTTCCCCCTCTAAGAGATGTAAGACTGAGTTTGCTTATGATACTTCTGACCAGGATTCTGAAATTTCTGTTTCCTCTGATGACCAGGATTTACCCTTATCTACCTATGAGGATTCTGATGCTGAGGACTCTATTCCCTCTGTTTCTCCCCCAGAGGATTTCTCTTTTGGTGAAATCTTGCATAATCATAGCGAGCATTTTCATTGGGAAAGTCAGGATTTCTCTGATTCTAAAAAGATGCTTAGGGATTTCTTACTCCTGCCCCAGCACAGGCCTTTAGCTATACCTCCTGTACTGGACATTGTTGATGATGACTTTTTGTAATCTAGCATGGACCCTAACTCTTTACCTCCTGCTCCCAGAAAACCTGATAGATATTACAGGGTTCCTGACTCTCACAAGTTCCTTTTCAAAAATCTTACTTTGGATTCTGAAATCATTTCACAGGGACCCAAGGGCATTAAAGCTACTACTGCCAAAAATCCTACCCCCTTTGATAGAGACTCCAGGGTGCTGGATAGATGGGGTAAGAAGGTGTACACTTCTGCAACTTTGGCCATTAGGGCCTTGAATTGCCAGTTTCATATGTTAAAGTATCAGCAGCATATTATTGGATTGCTTAAACAGAAAATGATGTTGGTAGGGTGGCCTAATGGTTAAGGTGTTTGCCTTGCAAACACAAGGTGCAGGGTTTGAGTCTCACAAGTGATGATTGGCTAGGCTTAAAAAATGGCTCGCAAGGGCAGTTAGCCTAGTACTAACCTATTCCTGATTGTGCTGAAAATAAGGATTTACAGGATTTAATGCATTCTGCTGAACAAGTTGGTAAACATGCGTTGCTGTGTGGTTTTGATTCACTAGAGGCATCTTGCAGGGCTGCTGTAACTGGGTCTGTACTTAGAAGGCATGCTTGGCTTAAGGAGCAGTCCTTGCCAGATCATGTTAAAGCAAAATTACTGGATGCTCCCTTAAATCAGGACCGCCTTTTGGCAACAAGGCAGACGTTCTTAAAAAGATGGAGGAAAAAGCTAAATCTATGCAAACTGTTAAAGATTTTTTACAAGTACAACCTCCAAGATTTAGTAGGCATTGGCCTTCTAAGAATTGGTCCTTTCCTGCCTCTTCCAGACCTTCCCAGTCCAAACCCAGATCCAGCAGAGCACCCAGGCTTCAGTCCCAGGGGACACACAGGACTAAGCAGTGGGGGGCCTCCACTTCCAAATCTGGGAGTAATAAAGCTCCCCTCTATGGTAAACTGTCTCAATGACTTCTTTTTAATACTTCCAAGCACTTCTCAACTGACTGCCCCTTTGGGAGGAAAGATTGCACTTCATGCAAAGAACTGAGGACTCATTACCCAGGACAAATGGGTTTTAAATATAGTGCCCTAAGGATACAGATTTCACTTCTACACGTTACCAACTCCAGATCTACCCCTAGATCAGTGGGCAGAGGCCCAAAAGCAAGTACTCTTTCTCTTAAGCATAGGGGCTATTCAGTTGGTACCAGAAGAGGAAAGGGGACAAAGTTTCTACTTGAGACTTTTCCTGGTACCCAGAAAAGACAATTCATGGCGTCCTATTCTGGACCTGTCTACTTTAAACACCTTTTTGGTGATTCCAAAATTCAAGATGCTGACTCTTCACCAGTTGCTTCCTAAGCCAGGCAAAGATGCCTGGTTGGCAACACTAGCTTTGTAGGAAGCATACCTGCACATCCAGTCAGGGAATCTTGCAGAAAATACCTACGCTTCAAAGCAGGCTACACGCACTATCAGTTCTCTGCATTGCCCTTTGGCTTATCTACTGCGCCTAGGGTATTCACAAAATGCCTAGTTCCAGTCATTATATTTTGCAGGCAAAGAAATATTCAAACATACCCATACCTGGACGATTGTCTAATTCAGGCAGAAAACCAGGACATACTTTTGAATCATCTGGCTTTTATACAAAGGGAGCTAACTTGTCTAAGGTACAACATAAACGAAAGGAAATCACACCTGGTACCCTGTCAACAAATTATATTCCTGGGAGCAAGCTCGAATACAACTTCCCAGATGGCTTTCCTCACGCCAGAGAAACAAATTCACTTGACAACCTACTTCAAACAAGTGGCCACAAAAACCCTGCTATCTGCAAGGCAAATACTACAAGCCTTGGGGTTCACGGCCCTCTGCATTCTTCTAATTCCATATGCAAGACTGCATATGAGGAAACTGCAATGGTATCAAAAAAGCCTATGGTGTCAACATTCTCAGGATCTAGAAGCGATGATTCCTGTCATACCTTGCCTACGCCTAGAGTTCCTTTGGTGGGCAGAGGCCTGCCACCAAAACAAGGGACTACCATTCACACTACCCCCTGCCACCCAAATCCTAACAACAGACACATCAGACTATGCATGGGGGGCGCACCTGGCAGGGAAGTGCATTCAGGGCAAATGGAACCCAAGTCAAATGCACCTGCACATCAGTCAAAAAGAAATGTTAGCTGTACAGAATGTGCTGACAGCCTTCAAGGACCACATTCTTTCAGGACAATTAATGGTAAAGACGGACAACACCACCATTATATGGTACATAAGCAAGGGGGTACACATTCTTACCCCCTATGCAGACTAGCCATGGCATTGTGGAACACAGCCTTGAGCTACCAAGTGCATCTACAAGCTCAATTTCTGCCAGGAAAATTAAATACACTGAGAGACAGACTAAGCAGAAATCTCATGGACCCACATGAGTGGAAACTGGAACCAAGGATTTTCATCATGTTGACAAGCAAATGAGGGAGCCCAGATATGGACCTGTTTGCTTCCCCTCAGAACTATCAATTGGAAAAAAATTTGCACAAGGACTCCCCACAGACAAGCTTGGTAAGTGGATGCTTTGTCCTTCAGCTTGAAAAACCTGTCAGTTTATGCCTTTTCTCCTCTAACTCTGCTCTCCAAAGTACTACTAATGATCAAACAAGACAAACCAAGGACGATTTTGACTGCAACAGACTGGCCACACCAACTCTGGTATCCCCACCTGTGCAGTGTGTCACTGTTGGTCCCATGGCACCTGCCTCAGACTTCTACCCTGCTGTCTCAGCAGGAGAACCAGATTCTGCACCCTCATCTTCAAACACTGAACCTAGCAGCCTGGCTAATTACCTAATCTCTTCCTTACCATCCCTCAGTAAACCAGTGATGGATATCATTTTAGAGCAAGGAGGCCTAGTACTAGAAAATCTTATGCTGAAAAATGAAAAAGATTCTGTGCCTGGAACCAATCTCAAGGGAGGAGCACAGCAGTGCCCAATTTACATCAGATTTTACAATACTTAACTGAGATGCTTCACAAGGGCCTGTCTTTTTCCTCAATAAAAATTCACGCCTCAACCATTTCAGCTCATTATAACATAGAACCTCCCCAATTCTCTCATCCACTGCTCAAGCAGTTCCTCAGAAGGGCCAAAAATTTAAGACCACCCAGGAGAGCTCCAACTCCAGCCTGGGACCTTAACTTTGTATTGGAGAAACTCACCCTTCCTCCTTTCGAGCCAGCTGCTACTGCAGATTTAAACTTCCTTTCTTGGAAAACAGCTTTCCTTTCAGCAATCACTTCAGCAAGAAGGGAATCTGAATTACAGGCTCTTATGGCAGTGGAGCCTTTCATCATCTTTCATGCGGACAGGGTGTCCCTCAGGACCAATCCCTCTTTCATGCCAAAGGTGGTATCCAGTGTGGCCCTTAATCAGTCCATTCATTTGCCAACCTTCTTTCCTAATCCACAGAACAAAGGGGAACTGATACTGCACTCCTTAGATGTGCACAGACAACTTAGATTCTACTTGGACAGGACTAAATCTCAAAGGAAATCTGAACAACTGCTGGTGGCATTTGCTGCAGGGACAGAGGGGAAGGCTATTTCAAAGCAAACCATCTCCAGATGAATAGGCCATTGCATTCATTTCTGCTACAAGCAACATGGAAAACCTACCCAACAGGGGATCAGACCTCACTCAACTAGGGCTGCATCTACCTCTACAGCCTTTCTCAGAGGTGTACCCACCAAGGACATCCTAGAAGCTGCTACTTGGAGTTCTGTACACCAGGCATTACCATTTGCCAATCTTCTCTAAATCCAGAGCTGGCTTTGCCACTGTAGTCCTGCAGGGCCTTATAAGCTGGTCCTAATGCTATCTGAATTCCTCCTCCCATCCTTAGCTTTGGGAGTCTACCCAAATGTGATGACTGCAACAGTGAAACACGAAGAACATAGTACAGTTGTGTACACTTACCATAAATGTAGATGTTTGAGAATATTTAGTGTTGAAAGTCCTGGTTACCCTCCCTCCAGCCCCCCTGACTTCTTTTGGCTATACCTCTTCCCTCATATGCAATGCTTAAAAACTTTTTGGTGTATTTGCTTTTTTGCTGGAGGTATAACCTTGTATATTTATAGATTTAATTGCTTCCCATTAGGGGGCACCTGACATCTGGGGCAAGAAAAACTGATGTAATGACGTTGGCTGCATGTTTTATACCCCTGACGACCTGATGTCACAGAAGAAGAGACTGCAACAGACGTAGGACCTAAGACCTTGTTAATCAGGCCGACTGAGGGCTACTGCAAGCAGATGACCCAAATGTGATGACTGCAACAGTGAATACACTCAGACATCTACATTTATGGTAAATGTACACAACTGTACTATCTCCTGCCTACCTACTGTCATACCTAGCCATTCTCTCTGCCAGCTCTTTCCCTTAACTCTCCTATCTCCTACTGTAACTGCCCCTCAAACTTCTACCTGTTTTTTTTTTGTCTGTCCTCTCACTGACTTCGTTCACCACACAGTTTCTCAGTTTACAACCCCAGACCCAGCACCTCCCCTTTCTCTACCTGAGTCTCCCTTCTTACCTGCCTAGCCTAGCTCCCAACTTAGCGACTGCTCAATCCCTCCCCATAAATTTGTGCAACGGTAGCAAAATAGACCGAAATACAGTAGTTTACTATTAAACCTCAAATCATACCTCTCTTTTACTGTATTACCTAAAATTCTCACCGATTGTTTTACCTCGACAACTGCTTCTCCTGCAGGACGGTGCTACCCCGCTCCATTCGCTTCACTCACTCCGCTCCTTTACCCTTCTCCATTCCCATCCACCCCATATCATTTAAACATAGAACTGTAAACCACACCCTCCATCAATTCGCACTCACAACCACCCAATCACTTCAGACCTACCATCCCCAATATCAACACACTTCACCACACCCTAAATACTACACCCTTATACAACTCCTAACCTCTAGAGCTATAGATACTCCTCCTCTACAGCTATAATTACTACTCCTATACATACCCCACTCTTTCTAAAAATGTAAGATGTACTACCCACAGCATACCCAACTACTAAAACCAGTATTTTACACATTAACTGTCTTCTCTCTACTCCTGCTGTCCATCCTCTCCTCCTACCACACACAACTTTATATCAGCACCCCACCACAATGGCAGACAGAATCTGTAGCCAATTCCATAAAACTAAGAAATTTCTCTATATCACCATGTGACCTTACCTCCTCACAACCTCTTTCCTACTTATATAATAAGCCAACAAATAAAACTAACCCTCACTCTTCCCAAAAACAAACTAGAATAATACACAAACTTAACAAACTCTACCTACACCTACTCCAAAAACTCACTTGCTGTGGAGACATACACCGTAATCTAGGTCCCAGCTCATCAGTCAACACAAACTTAAATCAGCCAAATGCTCTATACCTAAGACCTACTTCCTCTCTCCTCCTCTTAAACATAAATGTAAGAAGTATTCTTAACAAAATTCAAGACCTTCATGCCCTACTAGCCTTATACAAACCAGATACAGCTGTGTTAACTGAAGCCAGGCTTAAACCAGAACATCACAATAATGAGATTACTCCCCCTGGATACAATATTATATGTAATGACAGGACAGGGAAAAAAGGAGGAGGCATAGCCGTAGTATTTCAAAATCATCTCACTGTAGAACAATTTGAGTGCAATTCCCAAGAAGTCAAAAATATAGAACTAATATTTGCTAAACTAAAACTAAACTCCAGAAAACATATAATTATTGCAGGTGGCTATATCCCACCAGGCAATAACATTGCTATAATGGAAAGCCTTCTATACTGGATGTCTCCCTCCATTCCACAAGAAACCATACTATTAGGAGACTTTAATATTGACTGGTCTGACAGTTCCAGTCACAATCCCTCTGCCTACATTAACCAACATGGGTTTACCCAAATTATTATCTCCGCCTACTAGAATTGACAAGACATCCAAATGACAGTCCATCTTAGACTGGATATTGCTATCTAACCCCTCTCTTGCACAACAATCAGGCTGTGTCCCTGACAGCCTGAGTGACCATCAAGCAACCTACCTTATTAGGAACAGATCCCACCACACCACCCATCCCACCCTTGGAGTAGTATGGAACAAAAAGAACTTCAAAACCAGTGACCTAATCATTGCACTAAAATGCTAGAATTGGACTCCCGTAAATCAACTCTAGATGAAGCCGTGCAATACTTTAACTCAACTTTCCTTAAAATCCTAAATGAGCATGCACCCTTCTGAATCATTAGAGTCAAAACTAACTACACCCCTTGGCTTGGCTAACAAAAGATACTAAAACTTTAATGAAAGATAAGGACAAAGCTTGGTTACAATTTCATAAACACAAAACTACTACCTTGAAACAAAGCTATTTAGAACTCCGCAACAAAGCCAAAAAACAAATTAAACTAGACAGAACTAATTACTATAAAACGATGCAAGAAAAATATGCTCATAACACTCAAAAAACTGTGGGCCACAATAAATAGTTTACTGTACCCTGGAAAATCAACCACTCCTACCCCTGTATTACCAAACAACCATGATAACACCCCCACACAATTTAACAAATACTTTACCTAAAGTCCAAGCCCTAGCCAGCACCCAAAATTGTACTACCAACAGCCACCCCTACCCACCTCAAGAGACAAAACAATTTATTTAGCTTTTCCCTGTACCCAGTGCCTACTAAACCTATTGCTAAACTCCTGAAAAAACTTAAACCAACCACACTGGCAGCTGACATACTTCCAGCAGACTTCCTTCAGATATCAGCTGAGGCCATAGCCTATCCCATATCCATTCTCATAAATAGGTCAGTATCAGAATGTAAAGTACTGAACTTGTGGAAAATATCACATATCCCACTCCACAAAGGAGGTAAATCTCTAGAGCTTACCATCTACCTCCCAATAGCAATTCTATCACCTTTATCAAAAATATTAGAGAGAGTAGTTCACTCTCAACTAATGCAGTACCTCCTGAAAAATAAATTCTCAGCATGGCTTTAGACCTTCCCATAGCACCACCACAGCACTGCTTTCATTTACCAACATAATCACCATAGAAACAAGGGACTATTTGTATCCTCCATAAGCTTAGACTTATCTAAAGCCTTCAACATGGTAAACCATAGCATGCTTCTCAAAACTCTATCTACCCTTAACATAAACTCCTCCACTACATTGTGGTTCAGTAGCTACTTATCAGGCCATCAGAAAGCAGTGCTATGGCATGACCAGTTGTCCTCCCTATTACCAGTATCCATAGGCATCCCTCAAGTATCCATCCATGGTCCTTTGCTGTTCTCCTTATTTACAAACCGGATAGCTGCATCCTCACTCTCTATCGCAGTAGTGCAATACGCAGACGGCACCACCATTATATGTGTTGCCCCCACCTTAAATGAACTACAAACCATAACTCAAAATAACTTTGCTTTAGCTGAAACATGGTTCACTAACGTAAAACTTGTTCTTAATTCCAAAAAATCTAACCTAATTCTCTTTGGCCCTGACAGACCTCCTCCTCTAGGCAATGATTTCACAATAAACTCCAAAGATAACATCAAAATCACCCCAACAGCACACACAAAACTGCTAGGTATAGTAATCGATAACCTCAAATTTGACATACACATAGCCCAAACAATCAAGAAAGTAAACAAAAAGCTTGGTCTCCTTTATAGGAACAAACAGTTCATGACCAGTAATACCAAATCCACAATTACAAGAACTCATCTCTTATCCATCCTCCTTTATGCCTCCCCTATCTTGACAAATATTTCCCACACTGAACTTAACAAAATGTAATCTTGTTATGACAAGATTGCCAAGTTCGCTACTGATGCCTCTCATAGATTCCGTCACTGTCTCACCCACAAGCAGCTCAGTTGGCTTGAGCTGCCCCAACGACTGCTACTTAATCAACTCTCAATAGCACACAAACTTTACTACCTGCCTGACAAAATCCCAGCGCTACAGTATCTAATTCAGCCTTACACCACCACCAGAACCTTAAGATGTAGTAACCAAGAGGATTACTGGCCTCAAACAGTTTCCCTATGCAGCACGATTGAAAAAGCTGTTCGCTGTTGCATACCGCTTTCTCAGAGGAGATCTCTGTCTAACGTACAGAGCCATGTCCAACCCAGAATTGTTGAACATGCTCCATCTTAGCAAATCCAAATGTACTCGAGCTACACGCTCTAGGGATATAAACCTCAACACAACAATGAATAGAACATGCTGGAGGGATAGATTCCCTTTACAGAGACTTCCCTTACTATGGAACAGGGTCCCAATCTACATAAGACAGAGCCCCTCACTATTACTCTTCAAGAGGAACCTTGATGAGTGGATGGGTAACAGAAAGTTCACACCGGGGATCACACCAACAGCACTACTAGATAGGGGCCAAGGGTACTAGCTGCTAGTACAAGGGTCTAGGGAACTACTAAAGAAGTGGTGAATGCCGCACAATGTGGCTGGGCTAATATATGCCTTTGGGCAGATAGCCCAGTACCAACCTATGAACCTATAAAAACCTTATAAATATCATCAAACATAGAAATGATGCCGGTAAATCTCTCTTTGCCTGCACTATACCCAGAGTCTGGAATTCATTCCCAAACCACATAACTTCTACAACTTGTGGTTTCCAATTTAAAAAACTCCTCAAAACCCACTATTCAAACAACTATCTTTGCTCTTGCGACTCCCCAGGTTAATCCATAACACTGGAAAACAAAGAAAAAAAATCCCAACAACGACCTGAACAACGACCTGGAACACACTGGCTTTATTGACAACACAACGTTCCTTTGACTAAACGCTTTCGCCAGTAATTGGCTTCATCAGAGTCAAAGAAAACCTCTAAATACAACAAATAAATAGTGAAAAACTTCAAACAATTAGTTAATTGAGCAACCAATCATAGGCCCTAGAATGAAATAGGGCAACCCTCACATAAAAAGTGCCTAGTGCAAATCATTTCATCTAGTACAGGAAAAAACACCATTTAACAATACATATAGTGCTTGACTAAATTTAAACATTTCTGTGAAGTACCGCAAACAACTAATTGATTAAAAAGTTTTAAAAATTTTGAGTAAATATATGATAAACCCTCTAAAAACGTATTGTCGGTTAAAAACATTAATGTAAGGAAATACATATAAACAACCATAGCAGCAAACAATGCCAATAAACTAGCTCAAACTGAAAAACTCCCTAACTTTTGCCTTTGCTATTCAAACATAACAAGACCAAAAAAAATAGTTTCATACTTTACTTGTTCCTCACAATGTTCCATCCCCACAATATGTCCATTTCTAATGCAAAATAAACATTACACCAAATACACTGAGTAAACTAAATAATATTAGATCTCTGCTTTAACACAGGCATAAGGGAAATACCTTCATTAAGTCCTGGTGGTCGCGTGGCATTTAACCTTAGTTGCCACATTACTTCTTTGCTTTCAACAAGGTCTGTCATCGCCACCCCTACAATTGGGTACCACCCGATCGATAATAAAAAAAAAAATTTTTAAATCAGGGCAACCAACACTGTGATTGAATAGTGCATTGTGACCATCTTTCCTTTTGATGGCACTCAGATGTTCACCAATCCTGTCCTTTAGCTTTCGGACAGTTTTTCCTGCATAGAAAGCGTGGCAACTGACACAGGTGGTGACATAGATCAACATCGTAGTATTACAACTACATCTACCTGGGCATGATAAAGCATAATCATACCTATGAATTGCCACATACGGCCCATCATTAATTTAACGACAAAATTTACATGTCCCACATTTAACCATCAAAGACTTGTATCATCTATGTTCCTTATTCTCAAGGATGTTTTTGATATTTTTGATCCTACTACATACCACCATAGTTTGAGCCCCCAACTGTGTCTTGGTATACTCATTGAAGCAAACTTGCCACAATTTTGTAGTTGATTCAATGAGGGGGGGTACTCAAAGGATTGTATTTTAAAACAAGTACATCAGAATTTTATCATGTAGTGTTACTCACAGTTTGAATACCTGAGGTTAAAATAGGGGGAAAAGACATGGACCTTTTGGAAACCACTTCACGTTTTGTGTTTAGAACCAATTTTAATGGGTAACCTCTCTCCAGAAACATCCCTACTAAGGTATACATTTCATTCAAAAAAATCTTTTCATCACTAACCACTTGATAACCTCACCATATGACCTTTTATAATACTTTTTCTCTGATGGCTAGGGTGGCAACTGTTAAAATGAAGTAGAGAGTTAGAATGTGTTTTTTTTCCTGTGTATATTACTTTGTAGCCCCTTGTCAGTAATCTTGAGATGAATATCGAGATAATCTATTTCAGTCTGATGCCACATATAAGTAAATTTAAGGAAGGTAGTGGTATGATTTAAATACTCTACAAATGTTTTAACATCTTCCTCACTGCCTTTCCCCAGAATACGAATATCATCAAGAAACCTGTTATACATCAAAATGTTTTGCATAACGTTTGTATGAAAAATGTAAGATCTTTCCCAGTGCAACAGGGCCAAATTTGCATA
Source organism: Protopterus annectens (assembly GCF_019279795.1). Lineage (NCBI taxonomy): Eukaryota > Metazoa > Chordata > Ceratodontiformes > Protopteridae > Protopterus > Protopterus annectens. Next base: position 1,407,433,719 of record NC_056726.1, read on the forward strand.
CACAAGGGCACACTTGGCACCCATGGCTACACCAGCATTCTGGTGAAACAATTTACCTTCAAAGGTTAAGTAATTGTTCCTAAGAACCAATTCCATCAGTTGGTTAATCTTTTTTCTGTCTATTTTATCACATGAAAGCTAAGATTCTCTAAACCAATTTAATCCCTCGTCATGGGGAATAACTGTGAATAAATTCACCACATCAGTGGTGAGAAATGAATAACAAATGGTACTGTTAATGTGTCTCAAACGTTCCAAGCAGTGCCATGAATCCTTCAAGATATGTTCAACACCATTAACTACACTTTGGAACCCAAAATCCACAAATGCCGCCAATGGTTCAGTCTTCGAACCCCTGGCCGCCACTATAGGTCTAAAAGTTGGGTTGACATTTTTGTGGATTTTGGGAATCCCAAAGATAACCAGTGTAGTTGGGGTGGGGGACTGTCAAAGTTTTGACTTCATTCTCATCTAAGACACCTTGATATAGAGCATCCAACCACACTAGTGTAAGCTCTATTTATTTCATTTATTGAAACTCTATGGTTGTATTTGTATCGCTCAATATGTCATGCAATCCTAGATGCATAGTCTATATGACCCATAATGACTGCCCCCCCCCCCACCCCACCCTTGTCAGGCTTCATAATCCTGACATCCCTGTTTTTTGCTAAGTTGCAAAGAGTTAATCTTTCATCTTGACTAAGGTTATCGTAATGTGTAAGGAAATTAGAATTGTTGTTTTGAATAATTTCCCTAAATTCGTTTTCGCACAGCCTTTAAAAAATCAGAACCTCCATGTGATTAGGAGGAATAAACGTACTTTTTCTTTTTAAGATTCCCATGCAGTTGTTAGTATTAGTGTTAATATGTTCAGAAAAAAAATACATCCTGAGGTTAAGTTGCCTTGTATAAAGCTTCAAACTAGTAAGAACATCTGCTATGTCGAGTTTAAAAACTGCGACGAAAGTAGTCCCTTTACTTAACAGTTTGAAATGTACTTCATTAATACTCAAACCACTAAAATTGTAAATGGTGAAACCATTAAGTACTATGGTTTCAACAATCATATCATCAGAATGCTTGTGTGAATTAACAAAATCAGAATTCTCAGAATTGTCCATAATACTAGAGTCACAACTGTTAGACCCAAAACATAGGTCTAAACCGTCCTTTTGGCATAGATTATGAATCCAGCGTGTATGGTCAGTTGGTTGAACTGTTCGATAAAACAGGTTTGGCGCTTTTAGACATTGTTATTAGAAATAATCATAGCAAGTTGGCAATCTTGGAAAAATAAATCAATGTTTTACATTCTAGTATTGTGAACGACTTGTTTCCGCAGTATACTTCCCAGTATCAGAAACTTCTCAAAAATGTCGACGAATTTGTTAAGAATAATGTTAATACTAAAACCAAGAAGCTGGCAAGGGATCAAGCTGACTATAAAAATAAACGTGTTTACCCTATGAGGGACCTTGGGTCCGTTTCGTTCGAATGACAATGTTAACAGTTATGATCAAAGTGACAATAATGGGGAGGGTTACTTTTTGGAAAATGATAATCCTGGTGGAGACCATTTTTTGGACCAACCGCCCACCTTAAGGAGGTCGGAGAGGTTAAAAAACCAGAGGCAGGGCGAGTCTTGGAACAAATACAATGGCCACAACCAGCGTAGGAATTACTACAACAACAAGTAAAAAAGACAAACCAACAGATATTAGAGGAATGTGACTGTTTAGGCGTATGTTTTGGGTCTAACAGTTGTGACTCTAGTATTATGGACAATTCTGGAGAATTCTGATTTTGTTAATTCACACAAGCATTCTGATGATATGATTGTTGAAACCATAGTTCTTAATGGTTTCACCATTTACAATTTTAGTGGTTTGAGTATTAAAGAAGTACATTTCAAACTGTTAAGTAAAGGGACTATTTTCGTCCCAGTTTTTAGACTCGACATAGCAGATGTTCTTACTAGTTTGAAGCTTTATACATGGCAACTTAACCTCAGGATTGTTTTTTTCCTGAACATATTAACACTAATACTAACAACTGCATGGGAATCTTAAAAAGAAAAAGTAGGTTTATTCCTCCTAATCACACGGAGGTTCTTATTTTTGAAAGGATGCGCGAAAAAGAATTTAGGGAAATTATTCAAAACAACAATTCTAATTTCCTTACACATTATGATAACCTTAGTCAACTTAGCAAAAAACAGGGATGTCAGGATTATGAAGCCCAACAAGGGTGGGGGGAGGGGGGCAGTCATTATGGGTCATATAGACTATGTATCTAGTATGCATGACATATTGAACGATACAAATACATACCATAGAGTTTCGATAAATGAAATAAATAGAGCTTACACTGGTGTGGATTTATACTTAATGGATGTTCTCTATCAAGGTGTCTTAGATGAGAATGAAATCAAATTTTTGACAGTCCCCCACCCAAATACACTGGTTATCTTTGGGATTCCGAAAATCCACAAAAATGTCAGCAACCCACCTTTTAGACCCATAATGGCGGCCAGGGGTTCGGAGATTGAACCCTTGGTGGCATTTGTGGATTTTGGGTCCCAAAGTGTAGTCAGTTGTGTTGAACATATCTTGAAGGATTCATGGCACTGCTTGGAATGTTTGAGACACATTAACAGTACCATTTGTTATTCCTTTCTCACCACTGATGTGGTGAATTTATTCACAGTTATTCCCCATGACGAGGGATTAAATTGGTTTAGAGAATCTTTGCTTTCATGTGATAAAACAGACTAAAAAAAGATTAACCAACTGGTAGAACTGATGGAATTGGTTCTTAGGAACAATTATTTAACCTTTGAAGGTGATTTGTTTCACCAGATTGCTGGTGTAGCCATGGGTGCCAAGTGCGCCTCTGTGTATGCAGATTTGGTGGTCTTGCACTGGGAAAGATCTTACATTTTTCATACAAACTTTATGCAAAACATTTTTATGTATAACAGGTTTCTTGATGATATTCTTCTTCTGTGGAAAGGCAGTGAGGAAGATGTTAAAACATTTGTAGAGTATTTAAGTCATACCACTACCTTCCTTAAATTTACTTATACGTGGCATCAGACTGAAATAGATTATCTCGATATTCATCTCATGATTACTGACAAGGGGCTACAAAGTAACATACACAGGAAGAAAACACATTCTAACTCCCTACTTCATTTTTAACAGTTGCCACCCTCACCATCAGAGAAAAGGTATTATAAAAGTTCAAATGGTGAGGTTATCAAGACTGGTTAGTGATGAAAAGATTTTTTTGAATGAAATGTATACCTTAGTAGGGATGTTTCTGGAGATAGGTTACCCATTAAAATTGGTTCTAAACACAAAACGTGAAGTGGTTTCCAAAAGGTCCACGTCTTTTTCCCCTATTTTAACCTCAGGTATTCAAACTATGAGTAACACTACAAGAGATAATTCTGATGTGATTGTTTTAAAATACAATCCTTTGAGTACCCCCCTCATTGAAACAACTAAAAATTGTGGCAAGTTTGCTTCAATGAGTATACCAAGACAAAATTGGGGGCTCAACCTATGGTGGTATTTAGTAGGGGGAAAATGTCAAAAACATCCTTGAGGGTAAGAAACATAGATGGTACAAGTCTTTGATGGTTAAATGTGGGACATGTAAATGTTGTTACATTAATGATGGGCCTTGGTATGATTATGCTTTATCATGCCCAGGTAGATGTAGTTGTAATACTACGATGTTGATCTATGTGGCCACCTGTGTCAGTTGCCACGCTTTCTATGTAGGAAAAACTGTCCGAAAGCTAAAGGACAGGATTGGTGAACATCTGAGTGCCATCAAAAGGAAAGATGGTCGCAATGCACTATTCATTCACAGTGTTGGTTTCCCTGATTTTACAAAATTTATTATCGATCGGGTGGTACCCAATTGTAGGGGTGGCGATTACAGACTTCTTGTTGAAAGCAAAGAAGTAATGTGGCAACTAAGGTTAAATGCCACGTGACCACCAGGACTTAATGAAGGTATTTCCCTTATGCCTGTGTTAAACAGAGATCTTATATTATTTAGTTTACTCAGTGTATTGGGTGTAATGTTTATTTTGCATCCGAAATAGACTTATTGTGGGGATAGAACATTGTGAGGAGCAAGTATGAAACTATGTTTTGGTCTTATGTTTGAATAGCAAAGGCAAAAGTTAGGAGTTTTTCAGTTTGAGCTAGTTTATTGGCATTGTTTGCTGCTATGGTTGTTTATATGTATTTCCTTACGTTAACGTTTTTAACAGACAATAAGTTTTTAGAGCGTTTATCATATATTTATCCAAAATATTTTTGACTTTTTAATCAATTAGTTGTTTGCGGTACTTCACAGAAATGTTTAAATTTAGTCAAGCACTATATGTATTGTTAAATGGTGTTTTTTCCTGTACTTGATGAAATGATTTGCACTAGGCACTTTTTATGGGCGGGTTGCCTAATTTCATTCTAGGGCCGATGACTGGTTGATCAATTAACTAATTGTTTGACTTTTTTACTATTTATTTGTTGTATTTAGAGGTTTTCTTTGACTCTGATGAAGCCAATTACTGGCAAAAGCGCTTAGTCAAAGGAACGTTGTGTTGTCAGTAAAGCCAGTGTGCTCCAGGTTGTCGTTGGGATTTTTTCTTCGTTTTCCAAGTTTTCTTTCCCTGTTGGGAATTTGTTTTTGCTTTGGTAATCCATAACACTGCACTGTTGCAAGAATTTTGCTAAGGATCACCTCTTTGTTCCTCTTTTTCCCCTGAAATACTTGTTCTACCCAATCATAAATACTTTTCAGAATCTATTCCTATCTTAGTACACTAAATAAAATAAAAAAATTTTTGTATTTATTTTTCTATTTTGTAATGTACTGTATATATATATTCCTTGCAACAAGAAATTGTTAATATCTGCTTATTGCATGCTGAAATGTAGTCTTGGAATGTACTGTATATATTCTTTACAAGAAGTTGTTAATATTTGCTTATTGCATACTGAAATGTAGTCTTATATGTATGCTCGAATCCTCTTATGTACCGTTCTGTTATTTGGAGCTTTACTCTCCGGTCATCCGCTAAAAATGGACCTGTGTCCATTCGGACTTTCCTGGTTATCAAATGTAAAATAATTTAAAAAAATAACAATTTTACAAGCACAATAGAAGACTTTTCTGAATGTACTACAGAATTAAACTTTTCACATGTTTTTTTCATTCAAGAACTTCAACATTGATGGTGGACATTTTTTTTTTAATTTATTAGCATTGAATTTTCTGAAACTTCTTGGTCACTACTAGCCAGCATCCGTCTTATCTGTACTGGACGGCACATTAGAATTTTTCAGTCTTGCCTCTAAAAATCTCGAGTTCAGATTCCAGTCTTTTGGATCTCTGAGTGGACTAGGTCCCAGCCTTAGGATGAAAATGTAGCTGGTGTTTAAGCATGGCAAGTTAAAACCTTGGAAGGGTCTGCATTTGAGTTTCTCCATTGTGATGAAAGATGCATCAGACTGTGTGAAGGTACTATTTTTGTTCATGAAATGTGATCTTTTTCACATGAAGATGCTTATCCTGAGAGATATGTTGACAGTGCATCATGCACTAAAGACATTCAGAATCATTCTTTCTGTAGAACATTTACAACTGAAAAATATACATACAGTCTTTGCAGAATGGCAGTGCAAATGTCAGAACTAGTATTATCCATAAACTTCTAGCTTCAGGTATTTCACATATGGAATGCTAGGAGACTGTCCAGGTCTAACAGTTCAGCTGACCATAAGTGACATTTTTATCTGCAAGCCTTCTGGACTTAACCAAGATGTGATGACAGCTACTCAGGGATTTCTACATCTCAGAATGGTCAGTTACACAAGTTTTGGACCAGAACTCTCAGTGCCCCATGAAGGCTTTAGAAAATTACATACTTCGTATGGCTCAGAGCTTTAATCCTGTATACTAACTGCCAGAACATGTCCTTTTAGTTTGCTAAGCATAGCTTTACAGTGTTTTCCAAGCTCAAGTTTCACAGATCCTAGATTACCTTTTAGAACTGCTAACATTCTTGCTTTACTTGTCTGTTAAGATGAATTTCTTTGCATTATCAACATTCTTCTTCTGTGTCTAGCTTTGTTTTCTAGATTGATATTTCTTAAAAGTGAACTGCTTATTTGGACTCCTGTATGCCTTTGAGATTTGAAGCTTATTCTACCTAGAGAGAAAAAGCATCCTTTTAAATGTATGCACAGAAAAGTTTAAAAGTTAATGACATGGAAATGTATTTATTGGTTATTCTTTCATTTAGCAGTATTTCAGTGTTGCATACAGTTATGTGACTTGAAGTCTGCACAGCATTCCACACGGATATGGTAGCTTGGTCTGCTAATTTTTGATTCGTGGCTAAAATCATGTTGGATAGTGCTATAAACAAAAACATGTAGCTTTTCTTTTATACTGCCATTTTAAGTATCCAGAGGAGCATATTTAGCATAAAATAAACTCCAGAAAACGGATGCCTGCATTTTTAGGGGGGAAAAAATCTAAGACTGATCAGCTTCTGTCTGCTTAGTGCCAGAAGACACAGACTCTCTCTATTTGGATAGCTTATTACACTGAATTCTGCTTTAAGTCCAGAGCTAAATCTTTACTAGTAACTTTCAAAGCACATACTAAATTATGGATGGCTCCTGCTGCAGCCTTAAGGAGTCAATTTGGCAGCCATGTGTGAGATGGCTACTTGTTCCCATCTACATTATTGGGAACATTTTTGAGTTGAGCACTTTTTGTCCACCTGACAACACACAATGGCTGTATCATTGAAAACCACTTTTAGTGAATAGGTGGTGATTCTGTTTCTCCAGTGTTGTGCTGTCTTAGAGTTGGTATCAATATGTTGGATTGGTGGGGGGGGGGTCTCCTCCCACTTGGGTGATGAATGGGGAGGAAGAGCTTAAAAACCTATTCACTAAAGGTGGCTTTCAGCAGTTTTTTGCTGTTTTGTCTGTTGGACAAATAGCAATCTTGTAATAATGAATTTGCATACATTTACAGTGCAGCAAGGGTTACATATTGTTTCCAACGCTAGAGGAGTTGTGGCACCGCTGTGTTCTATAGGATAATTGGCAGTCTCCACCACAAAATGTAAATGCATAACTTGTTATTCCTCATGTCTGTATTCTGTGGAGACATGGTAGGGAAGTCTCCTAGTGCAGTGTGAAGTACTCACCATTAAATGTTATGTAATAGGGAAGTGTTGGCGTAATGGTTTAGGATTTTACATGCCAGATACAAGGTACTGGGCTTGATTCTGACCTGTGGTTATTGGCTGGGCTTGTCATAGTATGCAGACTGATTGCTTAGTGTTTACCTCTCAAACTATATGACTGAACTGCCCCTGTCTTCATAATAATCCTCCCACCCTCAGTTTCCCATGTTAAATGGCTTTTGTTTTCTTTACAGTGCTGTTTGTATTGTAAGTCGTCATACTTTGAAATTTGGTGACTACCGATACTCCGCTTTATGCGTGGTATCCTGATATAGGACACTGGGGTACATTAACTTTTTCTCAGGTAAAGGTCTCAGTGAGGGGGATGACAGAGTTTAATAGATGGCTTTTATGACTGATACATGATTGGCTCAGTTAAAGCCTGGTTTTGTATGCTGTTTTTCCCTTAACTGCTGGACAGTTCTGTGAAGTTGCAAAAAAGAACCTAACAGAAGCAGCGCTAGGTGAAATGTGGTGCAAGCCCCCACCAAACCCACCTGACAAACATCCATTCTGAAGTAGTTAACTTCATTTTGTCTGCAACCTGTGAGTATTCGGATCCATATTGGATCTGAGCCGGCAACTTTACAAGCATCTGCTCCAAGCTCCTCCCCCTTACCCATAACACACCACCATCTCCTGCCTTCCCTCAGATCTCGTTTGCTGCTTCGTACATCAGCATCGTGATCTCCGCAGCGCTGAGCTTTAGTGGTACTGTAAGTACTTTTTTGGGATTTGTTTCTAGTGAGTTTTTCTCAGTTAGTTTCCCCTATCGCTAGTTCACCCATTTCTTGTAAAAAAAAAAAAAAAGTGTATATATATATATATATATATATATATATATATATATATATATATCATGAGGTAGTTTTGTGTACGCCCTTCCCTTAGTGTGTGCATGGTCAGGTAGTTTGTTTAGGTGACTAGGTGGGGTTATTTGTTGCTTTTTGGGATGTCTGAACAACCAAAATCTACTTTTAAAAAATGCACAGTGTGTGGCCATAAGCTTTCAGCGGATGGCCACACTCTGTGTTATTTGCTTGGGCATTGCACATTGGTCCATCCAATGCAGCATTTGTGCAGGGTTCAATCCAAGGGCCCTTAGACACAGAAAGACCAAACTTGTGGAGAAAGGCTTGCTTCCAGCATCTACCTTGGATCCTTCTACGGTCTCAGCCTCGGCTTCTACCACAGTTCCCGCTCAACCCCCCCTCAGGTTTGGGACTCACCTTCCCGCTAGACCTGCTGAAGGGGATGTTGCCAAAGGGAGAGACAAAAAGGAAAGACACAAGGATGCAGAGAGAGAGAGAGACAAAGAGAAGAATGGGGATAGGCCCTGTAAAAGGTCTCCAGATCGGGAGTCTTTCCCTAGCCCGTCTTCTAAGGTCTCGAGACCTGTTTCTCCTAGGCTGCACTTCCGCAGATTTTCTCTGGAGCCGAGGCCTTCCTCTAGATCCTCCCAGCAACCAGCCAGATCCGAGTCGATCACTTCCTCGTGCTTGACTCTGAGTCTTTCTGAAATGGATATGAAAATCCCAAAAGGACAGATGGTGCTCACGTAAAACCAATAAACTGTAAAAAAAGCACCACAACCAAGTAGAAAGCACTAACAATTTATTGAATCCACACACTAACGCTTATTGTAATACAAAACGTTTTTGTCTTCAACTTCCTCAGATAATGAAAAGTAACCACCACATTGTCATATATATACACACGCCTATTTGGAGCCAATTAAAAAGTACCAATCCCCATAAGAGAACCGTTAAATTAGTTAAAATACTCAATAAACATAAAAATAAAATCATATTGTCCTGAATATTTATAAACCTTTGTCAATAAGAATTATAAATATATGAATATTATAAAACTTCCTCAAATTTAAAAATCTTGAATAAATATCATACAATTTGGATGTCCACATTAAGAAAAAACAATGGTCATTTTACATCTAAGATTTATAGAAAAGAGACTTTTTCAAATTCTTACTTACACTATACCAGTTCTCACCCACCTCATCAGAAGAGAGGTGTAGTGAAAGGACAACTGGTACGTTTGAGTTAGGATGACCTCGGATGATGGGATTTTCTTGAGTGAGGTTGGTGTACTCAGGGAATTATTTCTAAACAGAGGTTACCCCTATGAATGTTTTGATAAAATTTTAGATTAAGTGTGTGGATTCAATAAATTGTTCGTGCTTTCTACTTGGTTGTGGTGCTTTTTTACAGTTTATTGAAATGGATATGAACAGGATGATGAGATTCATTCGGACCCAAATTCAGATGGGAGTCTTGCCAGGCCCCTCTCCCTCTGGAGGGGGCATCTCCATGCCTTTCTTTCACCTAATTTCTCCTTCTCTGATCCGGCCTGCGGTTTCGGGGTATATGGATCTGAGGATCTTCGGAGCTGGCGATTCTGCATCGATGGTTCCTCCAACCTTGACTCCGGTGATTACCTTGAATTCCTCTGATTTGACCAGCTCTCAGGGCCAAGGAGAGGGAGTCGGACCCAAGGGGATGGATGTGTCTTTGGCTTCGACCTTGTTGGATCCAAGCCGTTCCTTTGGAGCTCCAGCTACCCTAGCCTCGGCTAAGGAGGTGCGCTCTCCATCAGCATGCGACGTGGTGGAGAGGGTTCTCTTTCAAGGATCGAGACCCCAGCCTATTTCCTTGGATTCCGCCCAGACTCCTTCAGATTCGGTTACAACTCCCTTCATCTTGTCTCAGGGACAGCCCTTGCTAGAGGAGCCCCAGGCGGTTCCCCTGGAGGAACCTCCTGTGGCTCACGAGCCCTCTTCAGAGAGTCCCACTGAGGAGGGTCATCGTGAGCACACATGAAAAAGGAGGCACTTGGCCTCCCGAGTCCCTTACCGAAGACACTGATTTAGATGAAGGCGAAGTTTCCCCCAGGTCACCTCCCGAGGATGTCTCCTTTGGAGACATCATGGAGATGGTTGGTCAGCCCCAAAACCTTCTACTGATGAATCAGTGTTCCTAGAGGCTTTTGGCACAGGCCCATCTACTTCCTGGGTGTCCCTGCCCGCAGATCCCTTAGTGGATCTTATCACCACGTGGGCATGGAAGGAGCCTGATACCATAGAGCTGATACCTAAGTGCCCGGACAAAATTCTCTCTCCACCCTCTGACAGACAGGTATGGTATAAAGGATCCTCTGTGGACGCGATGGTGATTGCAGTAGCCACCAAGAGGGAACTGGCTCAAGAGAGTTCCTCGGTCCACCCTCTAGATAAGGAATCCAGGACAGTGGATCGATTTGGGAAGCGAGTGTATTCTAAAGTGACGTTTTCCATCCGAGCGCTGAACTATTTGGCACATGTTATACGACTGCAGAGAGACCTAGTCACGGAGTTAGCTGAGTTGCCCCTAGAGTCATTGTCGCAGGAGGACAAGCATCTGTTCTCTGCAAAGATGTCTACTCTGAAATCAGTGTCAAACATGCCCCTCCTTTCTCATGCTACAGAAGGAGCAGCTAGGACGGCTGGGACTGGCATTGCTATGAGGCGACACGCTTGGCTCAGACTGTGTCAGTTTGCAGATCCCTTCAAGGCGTCTTTTACGAATGCTCCCTTCGATGGTTCTCTCTTTGGGAAGACCGTACGTGACACCCTTGTCCAGAGTGAGAAAGACGGGAAGACTTTGTCTGCCATCTGAATCTGCTTCTCTAGCCCTCAAAGATCCTTTTCCAGGAATCAGAGATGACAAAAGAAGATGTGGTTCCAGAAATTGCAGTTTTCCCTGGACTCTTAGGACAACTCTTCCCCTAGAGGCAGAGGCGGACATGACAGACACTGGCTCAGAGGAAGAAGGGGTCCGAGGAACTTTGAGTCTAGGGAGCCCTTTTCGGACAGGTCCATGCAGCAGCCTTGAGGGGTTGCCCAATTGTCCTACTCTGGAGGCAGTCAGGGGAAGATTATCATTGCACCCAACAGCATGGGAGTCCATAACTGCATATTGTTGGGTGCTTCAAATAATATCCAGAGGTGACACCATTCCGTTTGTTGCCCCTCCTGTCCAACCAAAGCACCTCCCAGATGTTCCACCCTCTCAAAGGGAGACGGCCGCGCTGGAGGTTTCCAAGCTGCTTCAAAAATGAGTCATCGAGCCACCCTATTCTAATGCCATACGAGTGGTCTCTGAAGCAGTCGGTAGGGGAGGAGATCTTCCTTGCGTGGGGACAGCCTTGCTGCAATCTCTTTGTATCTCCTTCCAGTGCAAAGTGCAGCGAGTTCTTCACTCTGATTCCCTCACCAGGGGACCCCCCCCCCCAGAGACGCTCTAGTTCATGCTTGGCCTCCCGGGCTCCTGTATGCTTATCCCCCCATTACCACTAGTTCCGACGTTTCTTCAGAAGGCTTACCGACTGGAGTACAAGGTGATCCTCATTGCCCCGTTCTGGCCTCATCAGGTTTGGTTCTGCTTCCTCTGGTCTCATGTTTAGCTCCTCCTTGGATTCTAGATCCCTGCCCGGATCTCATTTCTCATCCTTCGGGCACCTGCCCGCCCAACCTGGACAGCCTCAAGCTGACAGCTTGGTTGCTCCAGATGTTCATCGTGTTTCACTGTTGCAGTCATAACTGTTGGGTTCTCCCCCGCCGGCAGGCAGTCCTCGGTCAGCCAGAATCCCAAAGTCTGGGTCTGGCGTCGGCTGTTCAGCCATGCTCCCTGACGTCAGAGCGCCAGGAGTACAAAGCTGACAGCCGACGCCATGTTCTCCGGTCTTTCTTGCCGTGCGGTGATAGCAGTTCGCAAGTGCCGGTCGGCTGACTCCTGACAATTTTTTATAAACGTACTTCAGTCCGAAGACTTTCTTCTCCTATTCAAAGCTAAGTACCCCGTTGGGGAAACTTTTTTCTTGCTCCAGTCCGATGTCAGAAAAAGTTAATAATTGTATTTCATGTGGGAAGCAAATACCTCATAAGGATTTTCATTCTTACTGTATTCCTTGCTTAGGCCCTGACCACGACTTAGCTAGTTGTCGGTTTTGTGCTAGATTCAATCAACGTACGATTAAACGAAGGTACGATTTTGCATTTCATTACTTCGGTAGGCGTTTTAATTATAAAATGTCGTCGGATACGGTTCCGGCTACCGGAGTTCACAAACGACGCAAGGATAAAGACAGGCCTCCGAGGTCCAAATCAGACGATGTTGTACAAGCAGAGCCAGCTTCAGGTTCGGCCATCGTCAGTGAGGAGCTTTTGCAGCCCCTGTCGTCGGCCATTTCAGAACCGATGGCCGAAACGGACTCCCACGAGGAGCCAACTAGGCCTTTGAATTTTTCTTTTGCAGGACCTTCGGACAATGCTCCTTCGGATGGGAATGGAGCCGCTGTGCAGGTACCGGCTTCCGAAGGGGTTTTCAGGCCTACTCAGCTTCTAATAAAGGCAAAGCCAAAGACAAAGACTCCTTCCAAATCTAAGACTGCAGCCCAGGCCTCTTCTGATCCGGCACCCAAGTCTCAGAAATAGTTACTTAAGATGGCGGAGGACTTACTTACTATGATTAGGGGTTCACATCCCCTTCCAGATAAAAGGCCAAGGCAGGAAGTTTATTATGACTCCTCTGATCAGGCTTCTGTTTCTTCAGTTTCTTCTTCTGACCAGGAATATTCTTTCCCTCCTTATGAGGATTCTGATGCTGAGGAATCCATTCCTTCAGCTTCTCCCCCTGAGGATTTCTCTTTTGGGGAAACTTTGCATGAAATGAGGGAACATTTTCACTGGGAAGGACAGGAGTGCTCGGAATCTAAGAAAAGACTAAGAGATTTTCTTCTTCTTCCCCAACATAGACCCCTGGCTATTCCTCCTATTTTGGATATTATGGATGATGCTTTTTCGGAGGCTAACTTAACTTCTGACTCTTTTCCTCCAGCTCCTGTTAAGCCAGACAGATATTATAGGGTTCCTGATTCCCACCAGTTTTTATACAAGAATCCTACTGCTGACCCTGAAACCATTTCTCAGGGTCCTAAGGGGCTTAAGGCCGCTTCTGCTAAAAACCCCATTCCCACTGAAAAGGATTCCAGATCTTTAGAAAGATGGGGCAAAAAAGTGTACACTTCTGCTACTTTATCTATTAGGGCTTTAAACTGTCAGTTTCATATGCTGAAATACCAGCAATTTCTCCTGTCTGTTTTAAAACAAAAGCTAACTTCCATTTCCGCCTGTGCAGATGATAAGGAATTACATGACTTAATGCATGCCACTGAACAAGTTGGGAAGCATGGTTTACACTGTGGATTTGATGCCTTGGAGGCTTCTTGTAGGGCTGCTGCCTCTGGCACAGTCATTAGAAAGGCATGCATGGTTAAAGGAACAAAATTTGCCAGATCAAGTAAAAGCTAAATTATTGGATGCTCCTGTTCAGCATAATGTTTCGTTTGGATCTAAAGCTGAAGAGGTGATAAAGAAGATGGAGGACAAGGCAAAATCCATGCAAACAGTTAAAGATTTCTTACAAGTACAGCCACCCAGATTTAGTAGGAATTGGCCTACAAAAAATTGGTCCTTTCCCAATTCAGACAGGCCTCAGAGGGGTAGATACAGACGCTCCCGAGGAAGGCCTCAAACGCAAGCCTCTTATAGACCAAGACAGTGGACTGCTTCCACCCCTAGGGGAGGAGAGGACAGGTCGCAAGCTCATAGAAAACAGACTCGATGACTCCTCCTGTTGGGCTGCAGGAACTTCTTGCCTGGAAGCCCCTCTCGGAGGAAAACTTTCTCTTTTTCACCTAAATTGGATTCATATAACCCAAGACAAGTGGGTTCTGGATGTGGTTTCAAGAGGTTACAAATTCCATTTTCATACCCTACCAAGACCAAGCGGATGGCCAGATCTTCCAAAACATCAATGGTTAGAGGCCTTAAACCAGGTGGAAGCTCTCTTGGCTATGAAAGCCATAGAACCAGTTCCACTTTCAGAGATGGGACAAGGTTTTTACTCAAGGCTCTTTCTAGTCCCCAGGAAGCAAAATTCATGGAGACCCATTCTGGATCTGTCAGTCTTGAACACTTTTCTCAAGATACCAAAATTCAAGATGCTTACTCTACAGCAGCTACTTCCAATGCTGACCAAAAATGCATGGATGGTAACTTTGGATCTAAAGGAGGCATATTTACACATTCCCATCAGGCAGGAATGCAGAAAATACCTCAGGTTCAAGGCCGGATCGAGGCACTATCAATTCTCTGCGCTGCCCTTTGGATTGTCTACTGCGCCCAGGGTCTTCACCAAATGCCTGGCTCCAGTAGTAGCTTATTGCAGACTCAAGGGAATTCAAATTTACCCTTATCTGGACGACTGTCTTATTCAGGCAGACGGCAATGATGTCTTACTCCAGCATCTAGAGTTTGTTCAGAATCTTCTCAAGTTTCTGGGATTCACTGTAAACATAAAAAAGTCAAATTTGACACCCTCACAACAGATAATTTTTCTGGGTGCTTCTCTAAACACAACAACCCAGATGGCATTTCTGACATATGAAAAACAATTACAGCTGGCTTCAACTTTCAAAACCTTGGCAACATTAACTCAGCTATCTGCAAGGAGATTCCTGCAGGCTTTGGGTTACATGGCCTCCTGCATCCTTCTCGTACCATATGCAAGACTACATATGAGGAAAATACAGTGGTACCTAAAAAGTGTATGGTCTCAGCATTGCCACAGTTTAGACATACAGATCTCCGTCCTGCCTTGTCTTCAAAAGGAATTCCTTTGGTGGTCCAAGGCATGTACTCTAAACAAAGGAAAACCCTTCTGTCTGCCTCCTGCCACTCAGGTACTAACCACGGACGCCTCAGATTATGCATGGGGAGCCCATTTTCAGGGCAACTGTCTGCAGGACCTTTGGACAAAGGATCAGAAGCACCTGCATATCAATTGAAAGGAAATGTTAGACGTTCAGAAAGCTCTATTGGCCTTCAGGAATCTTCTACAACCAGGACAACTACTGATACGAACAGACAACACCACAGTTATGTGGTACATAAACAAGCAAGGGGGATCTCATTCCTATCCCCTTTGCAGACTAGCCTGAATCTTTGGAACACAGCTCTAGCTTGCAAACTGGACCTTCAAGCTCAGTTTCTACCAGGGAAGCAAAACTTCCTGGCAGACAGTCTGAGCATAAACCTATCAGACCCACACGAATGGATGCTGGACACCGAAATATTCAAGATGATTACAGCAGTCTGGGGATGTCCTCGCATAGACCTCTTTGCATCCCACCTCAATCATCAACTACAGATTTTTTGCACCAGGACATTCTACGAACTAGCTTGGAAAGTGGATGCACTATCATTCAAGTTGGAGAAACCTCTCGGGGTATGCCTTTCCACCTCTTCCTCTTCTTCCACGGGTATTATTAAAGATCAAACAGGACAAGCCCAAGATGATAATCTTGCTGGCCCCAAATTGGCCTCGACAGTTTTGGTACCCAACACTGAAAAACCTTTGTCTGGAGCCCCCTTGGGTTTTACCACAGACTCCGAACCTTCTGTCCCAACACCAGGGTCAGGTTCTGCACTCCCATGTCAAAACTCTCAGCCTGGCGGCCTGGTTAATCCAGGGTCTTTGATTCATTCTCTCCTACCCAAGCAGGTTATGGATGTCATTTTAGAAGCCAGACGTCCTAGCACTAGAAAATCTTATGCAGGAAAATGGAAAAGATTTTGTTCTTGGATGCAGGCTCAGGATTCTGACCCTCTTATTCCTAACATTCCTCTGATTTTACTTTACCTGATAGACCTCTTACATAAGGGTCTCTCTTTCTCTTCCATAAAGATACATGCCTCTGCTATTTCTGCTCATTATAACACAGACCCTCCAATCTTTTCCCACCAGCTCATGAGACAGTTTCTCAGAGGAGCTAAGAACGTAAGGCCCCCTAGATCTCCTCCCATTCCTGCTTGGGATCTCAGCTATGTTTTGGAAAAACTCACCTTACCTCCTTTTGAGCCTGCTGCCACATCTGACATCAAGTTTTTATCTTGGAAGACAGCTATCCTGTTAGCCCTGACCTCTGCCAGGAGAGTTTTGGAGTTGCAAGCTCTCATGGCTGTGGAACCTTATATTATTTTTCATCAAGACAGGGTGTCTTTAAGGACTAATCCTATTTTCATGCCTAAGGTGATTTCCAAAGTGGCTTTAAATCAAACTATTCACTTGCCAACTTTTTCCCCCACTCCTCAAAATAGGGGGGAAAGGATCTTGCATTCCTTGGATGTACACAGACAACTACGTTTTTACCTGGACAGAACCAAGGACATCAGGAAATCAGAGCAATTGTTTGTTTCTTATGCTTCAAGTTCCCAAGGTAAAGCTATTTCAAAACAGACCATTTCCAAATGGTTTGCTCATGGAATCAGATTTTGCTATTCACACCATGGAAAGCAAATCCCAGGGACTATAAGGACTCACTCTACCAGAGCTGCTGCCACTTCAGCTGCCTTCCTCAGAGGAGTTCCTACCAAGGTCATTTTGGAAGCTGCAACTTGGAGTTCAGTGCATACTTTTTCTAAGCACTACAATCTACCTCTTTACTCTAAGTCTAGGGCAGGCTTTGCTTCTGCAGTCTTGCAGGGCCTTTTAGCCGCCCCCTCTACTTTATGACCACCTCCCTTTTATTCTGCTTTGGGATTCAACCCTACAGTCATGACTGCAACAGTGAAACACGAACATAGTACAGTTGTGTACACTTACCATAAATGTAGATGTTCGAGTGTCTTCACTGTTGCAGTCTGGGTTTCCCTCCCTCCTGTCCACTTATTTTTTCTTTTGTGTGGTTCCTTTTTTCACCCTTCTTCTGAGGTGTATTTGCAAAGGATATGGGATCTTACTCATTTTGGAACTCCTGACATCTGGGGCAAGAAAAACTGGAGAACATGGCGTCGGCTGTCAGCTTTGTACTCCTGGCACTCTGACGTCAGGGACCATGGCTGAACAGCCGACGCCGGACCCAGACTTTGGGATTCTGGCCGACCAAGGACTGCCTGCATGCGGGGGAGAACCCTACAGTCATGACTGCAACAGTGAAGACACTCGAACATCTACATTTATGGTAAGTGTACACAACTGTACTTTCCCTTGATTGCCAGGACTCCCGGTCTTTCGTCTGCAGTGAAAACTGTTCTAGTGGCGGCTCTTAAGTGTTCCACTAGGAAGATTTACTGCAGTAAATGGAAACAATTTTCTATTTGGGCATCTCAGAGAAAGCTGGATCCATTTACGGCCCCTGTATCCATGGTACTGGATTTCTTAGCCAGCATTTTTCAACAAGGGGCCAGTTCTTCCACTGTGAAAGTGCAACTGGCAGCTATTTCAAATTTCCATGTCGGCGAGAACAGGAATGCCCTGACCTCTTCTAGATTGTGTAAGGCTTTTTTTAAAGGCACTTTTCTTTTGTGCCCCCCTTAAGAACCCTGTTTCTCCTTGGGACCTTACCTTGGTTCTTCAGGCCTTAGTTGTTCCCCCCTTTGAACCTGCAGCTTCAGCGGATTTAAAGTTTCTGTCCTGGAAGACAGCCTTCCTAGTGGCTATTACTTCAGCTAGGAGGGTTTCTCATCTTCAGGCCTTGTCTGCCATGCCCCCTTATTTGATCTTCCATAAGGACAGGGTTTCTCTCCGCACAAACCCTTCTTTCTTACCAAAAGTGGCTTCTGAATTAAGCATTAATTAAACTATTAACCTGCCTTTTTTCTTTCCAATTTTTCAGAACAAGGGTGACTATAAACTGCATTTGCTAGATGTTCATAGACAACTTTGTTTTTATTAACACAGAACAAAGCTCTTCCGTAAGTCTGATCAGTTATTTGTGTCCTTTTCTAAGCCCTTTTTGGAAGGGGCCATCTCCAAAGTTTCCTTAGCTAGATGGATTACGCTATGTATTTTGCAAATTTACAAAGACTTGTCTCCACCTGGTCCTGTTAAAGCTCATTCTACCATATCTATGGCGACGTCTGCTGTTTTCTGGTCTAGGGTGTCATTGGATGACACTTGTGCAGCAGCAACTTGGGCTAAGTCACATACCTTCATTTTTCATTATAAATTGGATTTAATCTCCAGAGGGCGAGCATCCTTCAGCTCTGCTATGCTCAGGAATATCCTTCCATGAGGGTCTCCCAGGGGTTTGAGTAGCTGGGGACTCTGTCCCACAGGTTGCAGATGAAATGAAGTTAACTACTTCAGGTAAAGAAGTTATGTACTCACCATAACGTTCCATCTTGGTAGTTATACTCCATTTTTCTGCAACCATCCCACCCTCCCTCCCCCGAACCTTCTCATGTGATGATCATGTATGGTTTCTTCTAGTTTGAGTTGCTGATTAGTTTGGGTTGCAGCAAACTCGATCTGAGGGAAGGCAGAAAGGCAGGAGATGGTGGTGTGTTATGGGTAAGAGGGAGGAGCTCAGAGCAGATGCTTGTAAAGTTGCCAGCTTGGATCCGATATGGATCCGAATACCCACAGGTTGCAAAAAAATGAAGTATAACTTTACTCAGATGGAACGTTATGGTGAGTACATAACTTCTTTTTCTTTAATAGTCGTCTCTGAAGTTGCACTGGGTCATATAAGAGAACAGTTTATTTTGTGTGTATTGTTGAGGAAACATGACTGTAGAAACTCACCAGCTTCTGAAGCTCCTACTTAGCTAATAGACAAAGTATGATGGTTGCCTGTAACCTTACCTGTCCATTACCTATTTTGGAGGTTTGTATTATAATGGATATGTTTTAGGAGTGTTAATATGCATTGCGACTTTATGATGAATCTTGCATATTGTGGTTGTATGATGTTTTCCAAGAAAGAGACAACTTTGAAGTGTACCTTTAATTTGAGGATGGCAAGGACTGTTCTGATAAAATTTTACACAAGTTTCTTGGATTTATCTAATAATATTTGTGTGCAGTATTTTGTATCCTTTACAGATTCAGTTTGTGAAATGGAGCCTGATCATCTAAACTGTCTTATGTGCAAGTCTTAGCTCATGAGCTGTGTATTATTACTTATATCAAACTTTCTGTGAGTTAGGGTGCTCATTACGGGACTTCAATTCCCATCCAGTTACTCCAAAGGCATGGGCACTTAAATTATCTAAGTGTATAGTGAATACCTCACACTTCTGTCCTTTCTTTAAACTTGGAGACAGGCAAAGTGAAAGGTATTAAAAGCTTTCATTTATGTTGAACACTCATTCCAGAAGGAAGAGAGTTATCTAGAAGGGACAGCTACAGTTTGGGTAAAAGTATTACTTCAAAAGAATGCTGAAATATAAGAATGATTCTTCCTAGGAAGAAATGTTTAGATGTTAAGTTGTCAATCTCGCCTTCATTCTTGCTGGATGGGTTCGGAGCCGATCCTCGGCTCCGACTCGGCACTTGCTTTAGCTTGAGAACTCCTTTTACCAGCTCGAGGCAACCCTATATCCCATGATGCAAGGCGGAACTACCCCAGATCTCGTTTGCCGCTTAGCGAAAGAGGTCTCCTTTGCAAGCTGAGGTAAGTTGTTTTTTTGTCAAAAACAAGCTTAGTTAGGGATTTATTTCCCCTTTTTTCCCCTTTCATAGTGTGTAGTGTGTCTACAACCCACCCTATTCCCTTATAGTAGAAAAGTTTTAAATTCTGTTATAATTCTAAAACATTTAAGTTAGTCCTAGACCCCATTGGTTAATCCCTTCCTGTGTGTCTGTGTGTTTGGGGATTAATTGTGTGTTTGTTGGGGTGTGTGTGACTTTCTTCCTTAGAACTATGTCAAAGGAAGGCAAGGTCTCAGGCTTCAAGAAGTGTGACTCGTGCTGTCAGAAAATGTCTCTGACAGACAGTCACACTTCTTGTGTTTACTGCCTGGGGCCTTTGCACCTGCAGGACTCCTGTGCTTTGTGTCACTCTTTTAGCCAGAGAGTCCTGCAGGAACGGAGGAATAAGTTGATCCTCTGTGGCTTACTTAAGCCAGAAGGTTCTCCCTCTAAAACAGGGTCTAGTAAACCTTCTAAGCCACCGAAGGTTCAGGCTACAGTATCCAAGCCTCCTCCGGTGGCTCCGGCTCTGTCGAGCCGAGATCGCCCGCTGGAACCGATCTATCTGCTTCCAAGGTAGTGGGTTCGGCACCGATTGGTTCCGACACCCGGTCTACTGTGGCCTTGTCGGCTCCGGCTGGAGCCGACACCTTATCCAGCATCGGAGCCGAGAAACCTTCGGCTCCATCTGGAATTCAGGGGACTTCGGCTCCGATGACTTCGTCCCGAAGAGATCTCGGTCCCCGCCGTTTGCAGAGTATCCACTCGGCTCCGGGGTCTCCTCTTTTGTCGGAGCGGAGCCATCGGAGCCGATCTTCCAGGCTGTCTGACCACGACTTAGAGAGGGTGGTAAGCAGGCTGTTGAAGTCGCAGGCACTGGCCCAAATGCTCCATAGCCCGTCTCAGCAGACTTCGGCTATTGTTTCACCCCTTGAACTTCCTCCTCCGACTCCACACCAGAGTTCGGAGCCGGAGCTTCGGGACAGCGACTGTTTGCGCCGAGCCGATACATCCTTCGGCTCCGTCGTCCTCGGCTCCGATCTCCTCCTTGAGGCCTTCCTTGGAGGGATCCGTCGCGGGTTTCCCTTGGCTCCGAGGGGCTAGTGGCATCGGACCCTTGTCCGACCCCGCTCTCCCTCTCGGGCTTCGGCTTTGGTAAGCTCGGCACCGACATCGGCCTCGGAGCCTTCCCTCTCAGTGGAGCCGGGAATTCCTGTATCCTCGGATCGGGATATTCCGGTCTCCCGGGAGGGGAGCCTTTGAGGTGATGAGGAGTGTTCTGGCTACTGAGCCAGGTCAACGGTCCATCCCTCTAGCTCCTCCCTCTTCGGTGCCTGTAGACACCTCTTGCCAGCCTCTTGCTCTCAGGCCCAGGGATCCATCGCCCCAGGTTTCCCCATTGGGAATTTCCTCCTCTTCCAAGTTTCTCCTGATCCTGCAGGTGAACCCCTCGAAGAGGACGTGTAAGAGGAAACACACAGACCCGCCCGAGTCTACTACATCTGATACCGACTTAGATGAGTCGGAGGGTTCCCCACGATCCCCCTCTGAGGATATCTCCTTTTCAGACATCCTTGAGCTCCTCAAACAGAGGGGGAATTGGCCATCCATTGATCCCTCCGAGGATGAATCGGTATACCTGGAGGCTTTTGGATCCCGACCCTCCACCTCCTGGGTGTCTCCGCCTTTCGTCCCACTTATGCAGGTAGTGGCTCGAAGGCGTGGCAGCTCCAGATTCTGTGGAACCTGTCCCCAGGAGACCATCCAAGTTTATTACGGCCCCTACGGACAAACAGTTTCTTTCCAAGGCGTCTCTGTGGATGCTATGGTGGTGGGGGCCACTAAGAAGGAACTGGCGGATCCTTCAGTACCTGTCCATCCTCCTAACAAGGATTCTAGGACCATGGACAGGTATGGAAAGCGGATGTTTCTTCAGCGACCTTTGCTATGCGTTCGCTGAACTACCTTTGTCACTTCACCAGGCTTCAAAGAGATATTCTCAAGGAACTGGGTGAAGTGGTCCAGGATCCTTCTGCTGCTGGGGCTCAAGAAAAGATTGCCTCACAGCTAGCAATCCTGAATTCCTTATCCAACTCCTCCATGCGGCTCATATCCTATGCGGCCGATGGAGCGAGCAGGGCCGCAGGCACAGGAGTGGCTCTTAGACGCCAAGCCTGGATGCGGCTTTGTAATTTTGGACCCCTTTAAGGCCCTTCACCAATACCCCCTTTGATGGTTCGGCTTTGTTCGGACCTCAGGTGAAGGATACCTTGACCAGGTGTGAGCAGGACGGTAAAACTCTTTCTGCCGTTGGAGTCCATTTTTCCACCCCTTCTAGACCATATCCCAAGGGTCAGAAGGGAGGGAAGATGTGGTTCCATAAAGCCCAAGGAGCTACACCGGACACACGTGGTCAGTTTACCCCCAGAGGCAGAGGGGGTAACAATAATAGACGCCACCCTAGAGGCAGGGGGGGTCCTCAGAACCAGGGCAACAGGGAGTCTCTTCCTGAGAAGCCCTTTCAGCACCCCTGAGGTGTTGCCCGACTGTCCACCCTTGGAGGCAGTCGGGGGAAGGATTTCGTTGTACCCAGTAGCCTGGCATTCCCTCTCACAAGATATGTGGGTACAGTCGATCATATCCGAGGGTTACAAAATCCCCTTCGAAAGGTATCCCGTACCTCAACAATCCCTTCCAGACATCTCACCCGGTCAAAGGGATTTGGCAGAACAGGAGGTTTCAAAGCTCCTAGGAAAAAGAGCCGTCCAAACTGTTCCGGCCGACCAAGTAGGATCCGGCGTCTACTCGAGATTCTTTTTGGTCCCCAAAAGGACGGGAGATTGGAGACCAATATTAGACCTGAGCAATCTAAACAGATTTGTCATGAAGGCAAGATTCCGGATGGTCACGCTTCAGTCCATTCTGCCTTTTCTGGGCAAGGACAACTGGATGTGCTCTATAGACCTTCAGGACGCGTACTATCACATAAAGATTCACAGGCGCTCCAGAAGGTTTCTCCGCCGCTAGGGACCAGTCATTACCAATTCAGAGCCCTGCCCTTTGGCCTCACTTCAGCCCCCAGAGTGTTTACCAAATGCATGGCAGTGGTCACAGCTCATCTGAGGCGTCAAGGATTCCAGGTGTTTCCTTATTTGGACGACTGGCTCCTCTCCGCCACCACCAGGTGTCAGCTTCTTCAGACCAGAGACTACACTCTGCAGCTTTGCAGGAGTTTGGGAATTTCAGTAAATTTCGAAAAATCTTCTCTGCGGCCTTGCCAATCTATCACCTTTATAGGTGCAGAATTAAACACCGTCAAAATGTTAGCCAGACTAACAGATCAAAGAATTCTGGACATCCAAAATTGCTCGATTCTATTGCAGCAGCAAGGTCAAAGCCAGATTTATACTGAAGGTTCTAGGTCTTATGGCTGCGGCCATTGTTCTTCTACCACTGGCTCGCTTCCACATGCGTCTTCTGCAGTGGATGCTATTCACTCAGTGGTCGTACCACAGTCTCCCGATGAGGCACGAAATCTTAGTCACACAATCGTGCAGAACTCATCTGAATTGGTGGATATCTTCCCCACTTCTTCATCAGGGCCGACCCTTTGTCCCCCCTCCTCCAGTTGCCACAGTCACTACGGATGCCTCTCTGATCGGGTGGGGGGGGGCATTATCAGGGCAGGATGGTCCACGGGACGTGGCAACCCATAGAATACCATCTGCACATCAATGTCCTGGAGATGAGAGCGGTGCTTTTAACGTTGCAGGCCCTCAACGACTTTCTTCCCACGGGGACTATTGCAGTACAAACGGACAACATGTCCGTGGTCTGGTACATCAACAAGCAGGGCGGGACCAGGTCCTATCCGTTGTGTCGAGAAGCTCTCAGACTTTGACAATTGGCAATCTCCTCTCATCGGTTTCTGATAGCAACGCACATCCCCGGCAGGTCCAACCTCTTGGCGGACAGGCTGAGCAGATCCATTCTGATGCCTCACGAGTGGTCTCTCAATCAATCTGTAGTGGATCAGATTTTTCTGAAATGGGGCACTCCTTGTTGCGATTTTTTTGCTACTCCTCAGAACAACAAGTGCCCCGATTTTTTCACCCTCTTTCCCCTTCCAGGCCAACCCCTGAGAGACTCTCTAACCCAGGATTGGCCCCGGGGACTTGTGTACGCTTTTCCTCCTTTTCCCTTGATTCCACAAGTCATTCAGAAAGCCACCGTTTTGAGGGCCAAGTTGATTCTCATTGCCCCTTATTGGCCTCGACAAATTTGGTTTCCGTCTCTGCATCGTCACCTCCTGGTGCAGCCCTGGCATCTGGACCCAGTTCCGGATCTCTTGATCCACCAGTCGGGTCAGCAGCACCGGGCCATTCATTCTTTCAACCTCACTGCTTGGTTGCTCCACTTCCTTCCCTAGCCAGGCTTCTGATGATCTCTGACTCAGTCAGAGACATCTTAGTGTCTTCTTTAAAGTCGTCCACTAGGACTGTTTATGCTAGCAAGTGGCAACGTTTTTCTATTTGGGCAAATTCCAGGAATATTGATCCCTTTACTGCTCCTGTACATTCTGTTTTAGATTTCCTGGCTGAAGTTTTTCATTCAGGATCCTCTTCATCTACAGTTAAAGTTCAACTGGCTGCTATTTCCAAGTATCATGTTGGCTTGCATGATAATAACATTGTCTCATAGATTATGCAAGGCCTTTCTGAGAGGAGTTTTTCTCCTAAAGCCGCCTATAAAGCATCCTCCTCCGCAATGGGATCTAAATTTAATGTTGGCATCCTTGATGCTACCTCCTTCGAACCGCCTGCTTCATGTTCTTTGAAGTTATTGACCTGGAAAACTATATTCTTACTGGCTGTCACTTCAGCAAGAAGGGTTTCAGATTCAAGCTCTCTGCATTCGCTCCTTACTTGGTTTTTCATAAGGACAGGGTATCCTTAAGAACGAACCCTTCCTTTCTCCCCAAAGTTGTGTCTCAAACCAATATTAACCAATCTATAGATCTACCAGTCTTTTTCCCAAACTATTCTGACAGAGCTGAACAGAAGCTTCATTTTTTGGATGTCCATCGTCAGCTCAGGTACTATTTGCATAGAACTAAACAATTCAGGAAATCGGAACAATTATTTGTCTCCTATGCAGAAAACAGGATAGGTCTTCCAGTTTCTAAAGTGACCTTATCCAGATGGTTGACTTCCACCATTTCCTATGTGTACTCTCTCAGAGGCAAGCAGCTACCTTCTAAACCAAAAGCACACTCAACCAGGAGTCTATCCACTTCTGCAGCCTTTCAGGATTCCATTTGTGCAGCAGCTACTTGGGCCACGCCTCATACCTTTGTCTCTCATTACAAGTTAGACTTGGCCTCCAAAGACAGGGCCAGTTTTGGTTCCACAGTTCTCAAGAGTCTGTTCCATTGAGCCACCCGGGATACAGGTGCTAGGGACGCGGTCCCATCCAGCAAGAATGAAGGCGAGATTGACAACTTAACATTTAGAAGTTATGTACCTACCATAACGTTCTATGTTAGTTGTCTTCTCTCGCCTTCTTTCTTGCGTCCCTCCCTCCTTCCCCCTGGCCTGGACAGATCTTGAAGAGTTCCTATCAGGTTGTTTCCTCCTGAGCCTTCATATGAGGACTCTTATTATGAACTTGGTTTCCTAATTATGTTAGGTTAGTCCTTAGCAGGGTAGGTTAGCTACCAAACGAGATCTGAGGTAGTTCCGCCTTGCATCATGGGATATAGGGTTGCCTCGAGCTGGTAAAAGGAGTTCTCAAGCTAAAGCAAGTGCCGAGTCGGAGCCGAGGATCGGCTCCGAACCCATCCAGCAAGAAAGAAGGCGAGAGAAGACAACTAACATGGAACGTTATGGTAGGTACATAACTTCTAATTATTTGAATTCCCTTTCCTTAGCCTTGAGCAAAATAGTCAAGAATGGTGTTTCTGAATTGCCCTGTACATGAATGAGTTTTAAGGAATTTTTTAGATCCATTGTTGTTGTAGTTTCATGGTGGTGGAAGCAAACAACCCGAGTTCAGTATGTTAGAATGTCTAGTTCTCCCACAGTTGGCAACCACTGAGGTACCTTCCTGTCCTAACCTTTACAAGTTCAGTTAACCACTTACCTTTCATTCCTCAGTGGGTGTATAATGACATGTTTTCCAAAAAAAAGTGCTATCCATTTTAGTCAGTATTTCTGTAGCAGTACATCAGTAATGGAAATCTACAAAAGATTTAAGTGATTTAAGTCATGATAAAATTTTTCTGAGTTAACAGTCTTGGCAGCTACTCAAATTGCTATAACACTTTGGATAATGGCCACCATCTATATAGCCTAAATCTTCCCACTGCAGAGGGGTGGTGTTTATGAACAGTAACAGCATAACAGAACAGTCCATCCACGGTGGTGCAGCGGTAGCGTTGTTGCCTCACAGCAAGAGGTTCTCCCGTTCGATTCTCGGCTGGAGTACGGGGAGTGCCTTCTGTGTGGAGTCTGCATGCCCTCCCTGCAGTTGGGTGGGCATTCGAAAGACCTGCATAAATGGGCATGCCTTCGTTGAAGGTTGAACATCGAGCTAGCACCTCAGCGTTTGTGAAAGTCTGCTGCCAATCATTAGTGGACCGGAGTTCCGCTGTGGCGATCCCTAACCAGGAAAAGCCGAAAGACAAACAACAGCATAACAGAACAGTCTGTTAACCTGATGTCAACGACTATCTCCTACATTTTTTTTTCTAAAGCCATGGACTTAAGCTTTCATTTTCTGTAGGCTGTTAATGATTTATTTTATTAACCTGGTTGGAGAACTATTATTTGACTCGACCCTTTTCAGTCACAGCCAAAACCAGTGGCAAACTTTAATGAACTATCTTTCTGTTATGCAGTAAAAGATAAAACATAGGTGGATGCAGCTTGTCAAAGAATATTACCGGTTATATTGACATTTATCTATTGATTTAATTTGCAAGTGAGGTATGAATACATTTTTAAGTATATATAGGTACATTGAGTATTTTCAGATTAATGATGTAATATGAAGAAATGGCAAACAAAAATTCCTCTCTTTGTATGGTGCAATAATTTGATGTTGTGTGTTCCAATCTCACCTTCATTTTTACATATGGGTTCATAGCCAATCCTCGGCTCCGACTCGGCTGATTTACAAGCTCGAAGACTTCTGGTTGGCTCGTGGCTAAGCAGGTATCCCATGGTGTACCAGTACAAATCCCAGGTCTCGTTTGCCACGTCAGCGAGTTCGGTTGTGCTTCTCTTGGCTCTGGCTGCGTGTCAACATTTTTCTGTTTAAATTTGATATTACAGTTAATATTGTGTTGTAGGGTGCTATTATCCTAGGCAGTAGCATTGTTTGCCCCTTTTGGTGCATTCTTAGCTTAAACTTGATGTTAGTCAGGTATCCTGTGTGCCAGTTTAGAGTTCCTTGTAGACGCCGTTGCACTTTTTTTCCTTAGTAGGTAGATTTAGTTTGTGGCGGTTTTCCGCTGCTAGTTAACGGGCTCCTGTTATTCTGTTGTTTTGTCTAGACTATTATTGGCACCTTAGTTTCCTTAAACTGAGATTGTATTTTTGGCAGGGATCCGCTGGTTATTTGATAAGGGTTGGAGTTCCTCCCTTAGTACGTTAGTTATTTTCTTCAAATTGTTACCACATAGAGTTGTATACAGTTTTCTGGTCTGTTTAAATTAGAAGACCTAGCTTTCTGTTCCACCGGGCTAGTCCCATTTAAGTTAGAGGACCTAGTCCTCGTGGTACTTCCTTCTGTAGGGCTAGGCCCGTTTTAGTTAGAGCACCTAGTCCTCTCCCCTTCTTCTTCTTATTCTTCCTTTCCTGTGTGTGTG
The DNA here is from genome assembly GCF_019279795.1 of Protopterus annectens. Lineage (NCBI taxonomy): Eukaryota > Metazoa > Chordata > Ceratodontiformes > Protopteridae > Protopterus > Protopterus annectens. The sequence goes on from NC_056726.1 coordinate 1,407,461,407, forward strand.
TGTGTGTGTGTGTGTGTGTGTGTGTGTGTGTAATGGCTAAAGAGAGTAAGGAGCACAAACCTTCAGGTTTTATGAAGTGCATGAAATGCTCCCAAAAGATGTCTTTAACAGATGGCCACAGTAGCTGCCTCTACTGTTTAGAGGCCATCCACCTGCAGGAATCGTGCTTGTTCTGCCATGCTTTCTCTCCTAGGGTATTACAGGAGAGAAAGAACAAGCTTATACTCAAGGGTCTACTAAAACCATCTTTTGAGGAAGTTCTATCCAGTTCTTCTTCGAAAAGCCCTTCTCTGGCGCCGGCTGGTGTCTCAGAGCCACCTTCTAAACAGTCAAAATCTGCCTCCTCGACTCCATTGCCTTCGGAGCCAAAGGAGAGCACCATTGTGGTGTCAGAGTCAGTTCCAAGTGTTTTGGAGCCGACCTCTGAACCGATTGAATCAGCAATTGAATCTGCTACTCGGAGCCGGTCTGTGGATTCCCTACCGGTTTCCGTGTTACTGAAGTCTCCAGTGCCCCCTAGGTCAAGATCCCCTACTATGTCTTCCAGAAGCCTTTCGGAAGAAGATGTGAAGAGGGTAGTGTTGAGACTCCTGAAGTTGTCTGCCTTACCAAAATTATTGTTGGCTACGACCCAGTCGGCTCCGGAGCCACTCGATCCAGCTTTGCCCTTGTCTGCTATTCCTCCTCCGAGCCATGTTGGCCCTTTGGAGCCGGAGTGCTTGGTACCACCGGAGGTATTATTGGTTCCAGCTCCCTTTGTCGCTGCTTTGGAGCCGGGTTTGGCTCCAACACACTCGGTGCCGTCCATTGTGTCCAGGGGCAAAAGCTCTCCTGTCGGCACCGACAGGGAGGGTTGGAATCAATCTTCAGTTCCGAGCCTTCCTCTCGGTGCATCGGCCAGGGTGAGCTCGGACCCTGCATCTATCTCGGACCCGACGGCTCTGGCTCCGACGTCAACCTTTGTCTCTTTGGAGCGGGGGAGGTCTTCTGAGCCAGAGAGGTCGGCGTTTGAGATGATGAGGAGCGTGCTGTCTCATTCTCCAGCCCCTACCACTGAGACCAGCACTCTTCCCCCGAGAGCACCCACTTTGGTCTCAGCCCTACTCTCTCCGGAGACAGCAGAGACCCTCAGCCTCAGGAGCCATCGGCTGGTGGCCCCCACTCTTCTGAGGCCTCCCCGGAATGTCCCTTCGCGGAGCCTCCCTGGTAGAGGCTATATAAGAGGAAGGGTGTTGACTCCTAGGATGAGTCCTTGACATCAGACACTGACCTCGAGGAGTTGGAAGGGTCCCCCAGGTCGTCCTCTGATGTCTCCTTCGTGGACATCTTGGAGATTTTTAAGCAGTGGTGCAACTGGCCCACTGTCAACCCTTCTGATGAGGAGTCGGTGTACCTGAAGGCTTTCGGGTCTCAACCTTCTGCCTCTTGGGTGTCTCCACCTTTTGACGAACTGATGGAGGTAGTTAGTCGAAAGGTGTGGGATACTCCTGATGCCGTGCAGCCAGTCCCCAGGAGTCCTAATAAGTTTCTGTCTGCCCCTCTTGGTAAAGAGTTTTTGTCTAAGGGTGTTCCCATAGATGCCATGGTGGTGGCGGCGGCCACAAAAAAGGAGCTGGTGGAGACTTCTTCTGTTCATCCTCCAAATAAGGATTCTGGACAGATGGACAGATTTGGGAAGCATATCTTTAGTTCAGCAGCATTTACCCTTTGATCGTTGAACTATCTCACTCACTTCACGAGATTACAGAGGGATCTCCTCAAGGAGTTGAGATTCTATACAAGGTGCATGTACTGAGAGAGTCCCTGACAAGATCTCTGCTCAGTTGTCCACCTTAAATTCTATAGTTAACTCCTCCATACGGCTTATCTCGTATGCGGCTAATGGAGCGAGTAGAGCAGCGGGTTCAGGAGTTGCCCTGAGGCGTCACTCCTGGATGCGCTTGTGTAATTTTGCAGAACCGTTCAAGTCTACTTTCACCAATGCCCCATTTGATGGTTCCTCATTGTTTGGTTCTAAGGTGAAGGACACACTCACTTGGTGTGAGCAAGAAGGAAAGACGCTTTCTGCCGTGGGAGTAAGTTTTACTGTTCCCTCTCGACTATACCCCAAAGGTCAAAGGGTTGGTAAAATGTGGTTTAAAAAGTCCCAGAGGGTCTTTCCGGACACACAGGGTGAACCCTCCTTCAGAGGAGGAGGAGGAGGAAATGGGAGACATCACCCTAGAGGCAGGGGTGGTCCACAATACCAGCAAGGCCGTGATTCCCTTCGGGGACGGCCTTATCAGCGCTCCTGATGTGAGGCCCAACTGCGTTTCTCTAGGGCCGGTTGGGGGTCGCATTTCTTTGTATCCAGAAGGCTGGCTAAATATCACTCCAGACAAGTGGATACACAGAGTTGCTACCAGAGGCTATATCATACCCTTTTCCCTTCCACCATTTGTTCCCAAGAAGATCCCAGATGTACCACCCAATCACAGGGATCAGGCAACTGTGGAGATCAACAAGTCAATCACAGGGATCAGGCAACTGTGGAGATCAACAAGTTGCTTTTAAAAGAGTCATCCAGTCCATCCCAGCAGACCAGATAGGATCCGGAACTTACTCCAGGTTCTTTTTAGTACCAAAACGAACTGGAGGTTAGAGGCCAATATTGGACCTCAGCAGGTTGAACGAATCCATGAAGGACAAGTTTCAGATGGTAACTCTGTAGTCGATACTCCTGTTGTTAGGGAAAGACTATTGGATGTGCTCTCTAGATCTCCAAGACGCCTACTACCATATAAAAGTGGACAAGGCATCCAGGAGCCATCTACGCTTTCAGCTGGGAGCCAGTCATTTTCAGATGTTCATCGTGTTTCACTGTTGCAGTCATTACACTTGGGTTATCCTGCTGGCAGGCGACCCGAGTTCCAAAGTCTTGGTCCGGCGTCGGTTGCTGTCGCCTCTTCCCTGACGTCAGTGTGCCAGGGGTATAAAAGCTGCAACCGACGCCATTTTCTTAAGTCTTTCTTGCCGCGCAGTGCCCGAAGCAAAAGCAGTTCACAAGTGCCGGTCGGCCGACTCCTGAGATTTTCAAAATTGAGTTTAAGAACCGAAGTCTTCAATAAAGCTAAGTACCCCGTTGGGGAAACTTTTTCTTGCTCCAGACCAATGTCAGTAGAAGTTAATAATTGTATTTCTTGTGGGAAGCAAATACCTCATAAGGACTTTCACTCTTACTGTATTCCTTGCCTAGGCCCTGACCACGACGTTACTAGTTGTCAGTTTTGTGCGAGATTCAATAAACGCAGTATTAAACGTCGGTTTGAATTTGCTTCACATTATTTTGGCCGAAGGTTTAATTACATAATCCCGTCGGAACAACCGACGACCGGAATTTATAAAAAACGCAAAGACAAAGAAAAGGATAGGCATCCGAGGTCCAAAACCGACAATGAAGCCTCTTCTAGGCCAGTCGCCGGTTCTCAGTGAGGTGCTTTCGCAGCCCCTGACACCCGCTACGTCAGAGCCACAGGCTGCAACCGACAGCCACGTGGAGACACCGAGGCCTGTGGAAACTCAAGGTACTGGGCCTACAGAAACTATTCCCTCAGTTGGGTCCGGAGCTGCTGAGCAGACATCTGCTTCTGAGGGTGTTTTCAGACCTTCACAGCTTACAATTAAGCCTTCTACAGCAGCAAAGGCAAAGTCAAAAACTCCATTAAAGACAAGGAAACAAGTACAGCATTCTCCAGAACAGTCATTCATGCCAAAGAAACAGATGCTTAAAATGGCCGAAGACCCAATTACTTTAATCAGGGGTTCCCATCCCCCTCCTGACAAAAGGCCTAGGCAAGATACTGACTATGATTCCTCTGACCAGGTTTCCATTTCCTCTGATTCCTCTTCTGATCAGGGATATTCTCTCCCTCCCTATGAGGACTCTGATGCAGAAGAGTCCATACCTTCAGCCTCTCCGCCTGAGGATTATTCTTTTGGGGAAACTCTGCACACCATGAGGGATCATTTCTATTGGGAGAGCCAGAATTATTCAGAATCCAAGAAAAGGCTCAGAGACTTCCTTTTATTGCCTCAGAACAGGCTCCTGGCTATCCCCCTGTGCTTGATATTGTTGTTGATGGTTTTTTCTGAATCCAGTCTGTCTCCTGATTCTTTACCCCCCTGCACCAGTCAAGCCAGACAGGTACTACAGAGCCCCTGACTCTCATAAATTTCTTTACAAAAACCCTGCTGCAGACCCAAAAACAATTTCTCAGGGGCCTAAGGGGGGGGTTAAGGCTTCCACTGCTAAAAATCCTGTCACCTCAGATAGGAATTCCAGAGCTCTGGACAGATGGGGGAAAATGTTTACACTTATGCTACTTTAGCTGTAAGAGCTTTAAACTGTCAATTTCACATGCTTAAATACCAACAGTACCTCATGTCATTGTTAAAACAGAAAATGGTTTCAAATACAGAAAGTCCTGACAGTAAGGAAATGCAGGATTTATTGCCTGCAGTTGAACAAGTGGGAAAGCACACACTGCAATGTGGTTTTGATTCATTAGAGGCTTCTTGTAGAGCCACAGTTACAGGCTCTGTTATTCAAAGGCATGCTTGGTTGAAAGAACAAACTTTATCTGACCATGTTAAAGTAAAATTATTGGATGCTCCACTACAGCATGATACTTTGTTTGGTGTTAAGGCAGAAGAGGTGTTAAAGAAAATGGAGGATAAAGCAAAGTCAGTGCAGACAGTGAAAGATTTCTTACAGGTTCAACCACCTAGATTTAGCAGAAACTGGCCTTCGAAAAATTGGTCCTTTCCAGTGTCCGACAGGCCACAAAGAGGCAGATACATACGCCCAAGAGACATATCTCAGCCCCAAGGCTCCTACAGACCTAAACAATGGGATGCTTCAGCCCCCAAAGGAGGGGAAGACAAATCACAACCTTATAGGAAATAGTCCCAATGACTTCCCTCTGCAAATGCCAAGCACTTACCTTTTGACAGCACCCCTAGGGGGGAAGCTAGCGCTTTTCTCAAAAAATTGGCACATGATCACCCAGGACCAATGGGTGCTGAATATTGTTTCTCAGGGTTACAGGTTCCACTTCCACACGCTTCCAAAACCAAAAGGTATGCCAGACCTGCCACAAAACCAATGGGCAGTGGCACAAAAACAGATTGCTGCTCTTATGGACATGGGAGCTATTCAGAAAGTTCCACAGCAAGAACAGCGACAAGGATTTTACTCAAGACTTTTCTTAGTACCCAGAAAGGACAAAGCCTGGAGACCAATACTGGACCTGTCAATCCTAAATACTTTTCTGGATGTTCCAAAATTCAAAATGTTAACACTGCAGCAACTTCTGCCCATGCTGGGCAAGAAGGCTTGGCTAGTTACTTTGGACCTCAAGGAGGCATGCCTGCATGTCCCAATAAGACAATCTTGCAGAAGATACCTCAGATTCATAGCAGGCTCAATGCATTACCAATTCTCTGCACTGCCCTTTGGCTTATCTACTGCGCCCAGGGTCTTCACAAAATGCCTGGCACCACTAATTGCATTTTGCAGACAAAAAGGAATTCAAATATATCCCTACTTGGACGACTACCTTATTCAAGCAGAGAGCAAAGACAGTCTTCTAAAGCATCTGGCGTTTGTAAAAAGATTGCTAATTTGCCTAGGGTATACAGTAAACTAAAAGAAACCAAAACTAGTGCCTTCTCAAGAGATAATATTCCTGGGTGCAAGCTTAAATACAACTGCCCAGATGGCTTATCTCACGCCAGACAAAGGCAACTGACTCATTATTTTCAAATGATGGCAACAAAAGCCCAGCTCTCTGCAAGAAAAATTCTGCAGGCCCTGGGCTTCATGGCATCCTGCATTCTATTAATTCCATATGCAAAACTGCATATGAGGAAACTACAATGGTATCTAAAAAGTGTTTGGACTCAGCATTGTCACAGCCTAGAGACAATCATAACTTTAATTCCCTGCCTACAACAGGAATTTCGATGGTGGTCCCAGGCCTGTCACCACAACAAGGGACAGCCTTTCACCTTTCCCACAGCCAGGCAGACAATAACAACGGATGCATCGGATTTTGCCTGGGTCACATATGGCAGGAAAATGTATTCAAGGCACTTGGACCAAGGAACAAATGCATCTTCACGTCAATCGAAAAGAGATGCTAGCTGTACAGAATGCCCTGACAGCTTTCAAGGACCTAATACATCTAGGGCAACTATTAATAAAGACGGACAACACCACAGTTATGTGGTACATAAACAAGCAAGGGGGCACACATTCCTACCCCTTATGCAGACAAGCCATGACTTTGTGGAACACAGTACTGACCTATCAAGTACATCTGCAGGCACAATTCCTGCCAGGAACAATAAATACACTGGCAGAAGAACTAAGCAGAAATCTCATGGATCCTCACGAATGGAAGCTAAATCCATAAATGTTCAGCATGATAACTGGGAAATGGGGACGCCCAGACATAGATCTTTTTGCCTCCCCTCACAATTATCAAATACAGAAATTCTGCACAAGAACTTATCGCTCTCAAGCATGGAAAGTGGATGCTCTATCATTCAGCTGGAAAGGCCTGACAGTCTACGCCTTTCCTCCGATGCCTCTTCTCACCAAGGTGCTACTAAAAGTCAGACAAGAAAGGACAAAAATTATCCTGATTGCACCAGACTGGCCACACCAGCATTGGTACCCAATCCTAAAGAATTTGTCTCAAGGCCCAGCTTGGCTTCTACCTCAAATTCCTCATCTTCTGACACAACAAAACAATCAGATTCTGCACAGTCAACTCAGAACCTTGAACCTGGCAGCATGGCAGATAATGTAGCCACTAAGACTGCACCTCTCTAAAGCTGTTATGGATGTCATTTTAGAACCCGAGAGGCCCAGCACTAGGAAATCTTATGCAGAAAAATGGAAGAGATTCTGTGCTTGGAACCAGGCACAAGGGCTCGAACCACTTGTCCCTAATATAACTCAGATTTTACAATACCTAACTGAGATGCTGGGCAAAGGCTCATCTTTCTCGTCTATTTAAATCCATGCCTCTGCCATTTCAGCTTATTACAATACGGAACCTCCAATTTTTTCACATCCTCTACCACGACAGTACCTCAGAGGGGCAAATACAAGACCCCCAAGGAGAACACCAGTACCTTCTTGGGACCTCAATTTTGTTTTAGAGAAACTCACACTGCCTCCATTTGAACCAGCCAGCACAGCTGATCTAAAATTCTTGTCATGGAAAACTGCTCTGCTCCTAGCAATAACTTCAGCAAGAAGAGTCTCAGAGTTACAGGCATTAATGGCTGTGGAACCTTTCCTCATTTTTCATCAGGACAGGATTTCTCTTAGGACAAACCCAACATTCATGCCAGAAGTGGTCTCCAACGTGGCCGTAAACCAAACCATTCATTTACCCACTTTTTACCCAAATCCCCAGAATAAAGGGGAGAGACTTCTGCACGCTTTTGATATACACAGACAGCTACGTTTCTACTTGGGCAAAACAAAAGCTTTCAGAAAAACTGAGTAACTGTTTGTAGCATATGCTGCAGGATCACAAGGGAAGCCTATTACAAAGCAGACAATCTCAAAATGGATAGGGCACTGCATCCGCTTCTGTTATGCACAACATGGCAAATCAGTGCCTAAGGACATTAGGCCTCATTCTACCAGAGCAGCAGCCACTTCAGCAGCTTTCCTCAGAGGAGTACCAACCAAAGACATTTTAGAAGCTGCAACCTGGAGCTCAGTGCACACTTTCACCAAGCACTACCACTTACCTCTCTACTCTAAATCCAGAGCAGGCTTTGCCACTGCAGTTCTGCAGGGTTTGTTAGCCTCTCCAAATCCTATTTAGACCCAGCCACCCAACCTCAGCTTTGGGATTCTACCCAAGTGTAATGACTGCAACAGTGAAACACGATGAACATAGTACAGTTGTGTACCTACCATAAATGTAGATGTTCGAGTGTATTCACTGTTGCAGTCCTGGTTACCCACCCACCATCCCCCTTTTTCATTGCTGGGACTTTTCTGTACTTCTTTTCTCTATACTACCTATGTGGTGTATTTGCTTGTAGATGAAGGAAATGTTTATAGTAATATATGCATTTTTTTGGCATAATTTTATCTTTCCAGCCTAGGCTATCTGGGGGCACCTGACATGTGGGGCAAGAAAAACTGAAGAAAATGGCATTGGTTGCAGTTTTTATACCCCTGGCGCACTGACGTCAGGGAAGAGGCGACAGCAACCGACGCCGGACCAAGACTTTGGAACTCGGGCCGACTGCGGGTCGCCTGCCAGCAGGATAACCCGTGTAATGACTGCAACAGTGAATACACTCGAACATCTACATTTATGGTAGGTACACAACTGTACTTTTCGTGCTCTGCCCTTTGGTCTCACCACAGCCCCCAGGGTGTTCATCAAATGCATGGCAGTAGTGACAGCTCACCTGAGATGTCAGGGATTCCAGGAGTTTCCGTATTTGAACGACTGGCTCCTGACCACCCCAACCAGGGATCTACTCCTCCAAAACAGGGACGCCACTATTCAACTTTGTGCTCGGTTAGGGATCACCATAAATTGGGAAAAATCTGCATTATTGCCCTCTCAATCTGTGATTTTTATAGGCGCAGAGGTAGACACAGTGAAAATGACAACTTGTCTCCCAGCTGACAGGGCACAAAACTTAATCTCTCAAATTCAATGTCTTCTCCCGTTGTGGAAGGTCATAATGAAGTGGGTACTTCAGCTCCTCAGGACTATGGTTTCCACCATTCTATTAGTACCATTTGCCAGGTTGCACATGAGAATTCTCCAGTGGCTTCTGTCTTCCCAGTGGTCCTTCCAATATTTCCCGCTGAGTCATCCTATCCTGCTGATGGATTCATGCAAGAAGGACCTTCTTTGGCGCATAGCCCCCAACCAGTTGATCACGGGCGCCCCCTTTGTTCCTGCCCAACCCATTGCCACTGTGACCACGGATGCCTCCCAGATCAGGTGTGGGGGGGCATTAGCTTGGCAGGACTGTCCAAGGCACATGGCAAGAACACGAGGCTCACCTGCATATCAATGTTCTGGAGATGAGGATGGTGCTCCTGGCGTTGCAAGCACTTCAAGAACTTCTTCCTCTTGGGACTATTACAATACAATCAGACAGTATGTTGGTAGTTTGGTATATCGACAAACAGGGCGGTACCAGGTCTTACCCACTCTGTCGAGAGGCCATGTGAGTTTGGGAATGGGCAATTTCTTCCCAGCGCTTTCTGGTTGCAAGGCACATTCCAGGGGCGACCAATGTGATAGCCAACAAGCTCAGCTGGGCGATCCTACTGCCTCATGAGTGGTCTCTGAAACAGGAAACAGCGGAACAGATTTTTCGCAAATGGGGACAGCCTTGCTGGCTCACGATTGGCCCATGGGACTTCTAAATGCTTTTCCTCCATTTCCTCTCATTTCCAAAGTGATTCAGAAAGCCAGTCAGCTGGGAAGCAAGTTGATCCTCTTTGCTCCTTACTAGCCTTGTCAGGTCTGGTTCCCCTTCCTTGAGCCTCTTCTCCTGGGCGATCCTAGGATCTTGGACCCAGCTCCAGATCTGTTGAGTCACATGTCAGGTTCGCTACATCCCTCAATCCACACCTTCAAGTTGACAGCGTGGCTGCTCCAGTTCCATCCCTAGTCCGTCTTCATGATGTATCATCCTCAGTGTCACATATTCTTATGTCCTCCCATAAACCTTCAACTAGGAGGCTGTATGGCAGTAAATGGAAAAGATTTTGTACACTGCTTCTATCCCTGTGATTTTGGAATTTCTCTCTGAGCTTTTTCAACAAGGAGCTGCCGCTGCCACTATCAGAGTCCAATTGGTGGCAGTTTCTCATTTTCACGTAGGGTTTCCAGATAACAATTTAATGTCTTATAAGCTATGCAAGACCTTTTTGAAAGGAGTCACTCTTTTAAGACCACCACTGTAAGAACCTGTGGCTTCTTGGGATTTAAATTTTGTGTTTTCCAAACTGACATCTTCCCCGTTTGAACCTTCCCACTCATCTTCATTGAAATTTTTGTCTTGGAAGACTTTGTTTTTGGTAGCTATCACATCAGCTAGACTGGTTTCGGAGCTACAAGAATTGTCTGTTAAGCCACCTTATTTGATCTATCACAAAGACAAGGTGTCACTGTGTACTAATCCCTCCTTTGTCCCCAAAATTTGTTCACTTGCTTCCTTAAATCAATCCATAGAACTCCCAGTATTCTTTCCTAATCACTGTAATGCAGCTGAATACCGTTTTCATCAGCTGGATGTTCATAGACAGCTATGTTTTTATTTACAGCGGACCAAGGATTTTAGGAAATCAGATCCAACTATTCATTTCCTTTTCTGACTCCAGATTGGGTTTACCAGTTTCTAAAGTGACACTGTCTAATTGGATTTCCAGTTGCATAGCCTTTATCTACAGTTCGGAGGGCAGACCTTTACCCTGCAGGATCAAGGCTCATTCTACCAGGTCGCTGTCTACCTCTGCAGCCTTTCAAGCTAGGGTCCCGCTTGATAATATTTGTGCAGCAGCTACGTGGGCTACCCCTCACACTTTTATTACACATTACAGATTGGATTTAGTTTCCAGGGGTAGAGCAGCCTTTGGCTCCACGGTGCTCAGGAGTATTTTCCAGTGAGCCACCCAAGAATAATGCGCTAGGGACGCTGTCCCATATGTAAAAATGAAGGTGAGATTGGACTACACAACATAAAGAAGTTATGTACTCACCATAACGTTTCATGTTGGTAGTCCATCTCACCCTTCATTTTTATTAACCCTCCCTCCTGCCCCCATCCTGGAAGATCTGGAGATAATAATTTGGTTATCCTTGGTTGGAGACCCTTTAGTATTGGTTTGTCTGTTATGGTTTTTTCTTCTAGTGAGCAGCAAACAAGATCTGGGGTTTGTACTGGTGCACTGTGGGATACCTGCTTAGCCACGAGCCAACCAGAAGTTTTCGAGCTTGTAGATCGGCCGAGTCGGAGCCGAGGATTGGCTGCAAACCGATATGTAAAAATGAAGGGTGAGATGGACTACCAACATGGAACGTTGTGGTGAGTACATAACTTCTTTTTTTAGTTAACATGCAATGTTTGAACAGAAAAATAGTACAGTATGTAAATGATTAATACATTAAAATGCATGGTTTGCATAATTCTATAAAATGCTTACTGACTGGCTAGAAATAAGAGTATGATTAAGCAAAACTATCCATTATCCCTGTAGCTGTTTCATTGATAGTTGGAGGTTAAGTACACTTTCTTAGAGTTTCTTCTCACAAATGTGCAAACTTGTGGGTCTGCTTCAAAAGATGCAATAAAAAGGCACTTGTCCATTTTTATGGACACCCACACTAAAGTTCTTAACTTCCTTTTCTGGAACCAGTGTCTTAAAAAGATGTAAGAAAGACTATTTCTGAATTTAAAGAACACAGTCGCATATCCAGTCTTTATTTTTTTAAACCCACCCTCTATCTTCTGAGTGCAGAGGGTCAGTCAAGAAGTTTTTCGGCCCCCAGCAGCAACAGACTTACTAGGCTAATAAACTATAGCCACCCAGTTTAGCCATATACCAATTCAGCCAAGCCACAAATTTATCAAACAGAAGGCTTGACAAGGTTCCACCACACCATACTTTAATGCAGGAAGTGGTCAGTAACATTTGCAACCCTAAAATGCTTTCCCATCACAGCCACTAACTGTTTTGTTCACTTTAACACTGCCTGTTTCACCTGAGTATTTTATACTCTCATACTGTGCACCCAGACTTAACAGCTGTAGTACATTTACAGTACCTTTGATTAACTTTACAGTCAATGTCATAAGCAAAAAAGAGAAAGACCATGAGAAAACAAGATTAAAAAAAAAAAGCTATAGCTTACCCTACTGGTGTTTTGGACTGAGCCTAAAACTGCTTCTAATAGATCTTATATCTAAAAACATAGGGAAGTCATTTGCATGTTTTCTAGGAAGTGAGAAAGGCCAAAGGTTAAACAATATGGTACCAAAGTACTATGTGAAGAATAAAGCTGAGGTTTAAAGGACTGAAGTATGCAAACTGCAGAATATTTAACCTCTGCAGTATTCATTAACAAGTAGAAGCTGTAATATGATGGTGCCTTGTTTACTAAATGTGCTACACTGTGTACCATACCTCTCAACTGTCTAGATTTTTGGCTAATATTTTTGGTTTGTTCATCATAAAATTTGTGGTTTTCTGGCAAATCAGTGGGATGATCTGAGAACTAAAGTCACTAAATGATATATATTTGAGTTTCAGACATCAAATCTTTCAGAAAATGTATGTTAAAACAAACGTTACTCTAGCAACTTTCTAAGGTTATAAGAGGAATATTTAAAATATGTCCCTGTTTTTGGGCCTTTGTCACCCCATTTTGTTGTGTTTTGTCCAGATTTCTTGCACTAAGAGGTTGAGAGTTATGCTGTGTACAGTGGTGAAAAACATTTTTTTAATGATTTCTCATGATACAAACTTTGGCTGTGAAGTCAAAGAATGTACTGATTCCACAAACACCTTACATATTCAGTGATTTGTGTGTAAATGTGGTCATTTCATAGCTAAGTAATTCAGCAACTTTACAGAGACTGCCTGAGGTGGGTATAATGGGGTATAATGCTAGAATGTGTATTGTGTACACTTGTACATGAGGAGCAGGGGCCTTACCCTCTGACTTTCACTTTTACATTGAAGAAATAGATGATCTACAGCTGTCTAGGGCCAGAAAAGGCCATTGTGACAGTAATGCAGTTGATGGCTTATGTCACTTGTGGTACTGAAAGCTGTGATGTTATAGTCAGAATCTGTATATAACTGGGTGTAGAGGATCTGATGTGCACACCAACCTGTTGCATTTATATTTCAACTGTGCTGGAGCTGTGATAGTGCCTGAGGTATTTAATGAATTGTGCACTCTTGACCTTTTCTGAAAATATTTCTGCAGCTACATATACATACAATGCACAGATGATAAATTCAGTTTAGAATGCAATTTGTGAAATGCTGCATTGCAAAATGCATTCACTTTGATTCAGCAAACCACTGATACCAGTTAAGGAATATTAATTTGTGGTTTCTTCTGTCACAGTTATGTATTGTGAAGTATTATCAGAACAGTGGCAGTTGTTTTCATTTACAAACTTATATGTTGAGCTCTCAGTCTTGCTTAACATATGCCTATATTACCAGTGTTAACACTACCAAAAAGCAAACACTTTCTTTCTTTTTAAAGAACTCAAATGTTTGTAAAATGTTACAAGAAAATGTGCACGTATGATTTTTGTGAGCATTATTCTGATCCTGATTGGTTTTATTACAGGCATTTTATTTCATAGTAAAGGATTGTGTTTTTATTAACCATAACATTTTTTTTTAAATTTTCCAGCTAGTTTCATTCTGCAGATTCAGCCATCACAGTGACAGGTTTCTTCCGTATTAAAGACTGAAAAATATCCTGCCAGTTTGCTTGTCAGAGATTCAGTAAGAAAGGTTTGCAAATCATTCAGTGTAAAATCTAATCCTGAGGTTTGCCGTATTCTTTCAGAATTATTAACTGATTGTGGCTTGACCTGAACTAAGGATGCTTGTGGCATTTTTATGTTTCTTTCACAAAACCTCTGCAAACGTTTACACTAAATTAGTCTGAATCATTGGGAAACATGCTGTCATGGATTATGGACTTGCAGGCCAGCATGTAGCCCTTGAAGAGTGAAAACAACAGGGCACAGAGCAGTGGAGCTTTGCAAAATGCCATGGAAGGAGCTGTAAAAGAGGACGAAGCATGAAAAGTCGCAAATTCTTTATGAGTGGATACTGTAATCTTGCAAGTGAAAATGTATCACAGTTTGTTTTATACATATTTGTATCTGCAGAAAAAAATATGCACTTGGCACAGAATATGGCCAGGTATCTTTATCTTGGAAGATTATCACATTTGCAGTTTGCACTGGTCTACAGCCATAGTGGTTGATAGGTAATATGGTTTAAGCATATTGTATGCAGCCAGGTATATTTTATATTGATATATACTGTGCATGTGTGTGTTTTATATCATATACATACACATATTCAGTATACATATCTGTATGTGTGTAAATATAGTTACACATATGTGTGGGTATGTTAGTGATACCGAAAAGCACATAATTTTCTGAAGATGGATAGCTCAGACAAGGATAGTACGTTATGTCACACAAAGTTGGTCACATTGTATCAGAACTACTGTTTTTTTTTTTTTAGGACTGTGAGACTTTGAGTGCAGCACACTGACATTTGCCCAAAGTTGTAGTCATATCAGAGGAAGGGTGTTTTAATTTGAAGGTCTGTTTGAGAGACAAGAGGCAGTGCACCACATGGGATACTTTAAGAGACCAGAGAGTTCCTGTTGGGTTTTACAGGGCATTTCATTGTTATTGTGTGTGTGTGTGTGTGTGTGTGTGTGTGTGTGTGTGTGTGTGTGTGTGTGTGTGTGTGTGTGTGTGTGATGGGGCTGAGTGAATTATGCTTTATCAAATTGCCCTAAGTCCCTGTAAATGCATACACTTGCATGTTTCTCTTCATATATTTGTGTAAACATGTACATGTGTATGCACATATATGTGTGTGTGTATGTTTACATATCAGAAATACATTTATGTACATGTATACATACACACACACTTGTATGGCTGACATTCATAATACAGATAAGTCCAAATATCGAAACCTTTTTAATGCAGAGGGCAAGGCCCCACACACGCACACACCCTGCTAATTGTCTATACAAACTCTAGGATTACACAACAGTTGGGGAAAGGCAATTTCCCTTTTTCAGTATTTTGAGTTTTCAACATTATGACTTTCAGTCTTTTGACTTTTCAGTCAAATGAGTGGCACATACATATGTATGTGTTTGTGTAAGTGCACACACACATGCACACATATAGACAACAAAAAACGTGAATGATTTCAGTGTCTTCTTTGAATGGAAATGATTTCCTGTAGTGCATACAAGTCAATTCACCATACGTCACCACTGGCTGACCTAATACATTGTCTAGATGCCTTAATTTAAACTAAGGTATTTTACTATTCCATTAATTTAGATATAAAGGAATTTAAATGTAGATTTGCTTTCAGTAAAGAAAGTGTGCACTATTTTTTACATATAATTGCATCTGTTGATGGTCTATTTTTGAATGTATGTGTATAGAAAAAGTATATTGCAAAACGGATTGGATAAATTAAATCTTGGAAATCTTTGGACTAATGTGTTTCATATATAAAGGTAATGACCCATTCAGTTTTTTTTATTTACACCTCAATATAAAATATAGCAGTGTATCACCCTCACTAAGTGCTATAAAAGTTTTTTTTTTTTTTTCCTTGAGTTTCTGTATTTTGCAAAATGTGTATTTTTATTTGTAAACAGGGCATCTGTGATTATTTTTACTACATTGGTCTTGTGCACAGTTATAACGAACTTCACAATCTCTTAAAAGGTCAAAACCATACTGTAGGTGTATTTTAAATATTTTCTTATAAAGTTATTAGCAGATGGCTGCATAATGTAGACAGGTACCAGTAGTATAATTTGAATACTCCCTAGCAGGTTAAAAAGAAAATTAAATCTTGGGGAGGGGTATATACATTGAAACATATTTTATAGGCAGCATACAATAATATATGTAATTTATATTGGGCTTTTTCATGTTTTATTTAAAAAAAGATGCTATCTTGAAAGAAATGCATGTTTTATACAACTACAGTATGCCGAATAATGTAAAACATATTGACAATAAAAGAAGGAAATGATTTAGTCTCCTGTTTAGTCCTTATACCACTTTGAGTCCTTTGCTTGTTTACATTTTGTTGACTGGATTGGCCCCGTTGGGCCAGTAGCCTCTTTTCAGGGGAGACCCAAGGTGGTATTCATACTGACTAGTATAAATTTGATGAGAGAAATGGGGAAATTTCCTCATTAATTTCACTGCAAGGTGATGCCAGAAGGCTGATGATGATGGGGCAACATAGCAAAATTCAACAAATGTGCTGAGATGGAAAAGGTAGATGTGGCTGAAAATAATGTGGTACTGGAAGGAGGGATGCTAATTGAATTTCTTCTAATTGTAATAGAAACAGAGTCAAAGAATGGATTGAAAGCATCCTGAGGATAAATAATGCAGAAGTGTACAGACAAGGAGTATAAGCTGAGAAGGAGGTCGGCGGTTCTGAGGTTTGGATGTTTAATGTGAATTATAACTTAAGCAGTGTCTTGGATGACAATCTGCATGAGAACCCGGTGAGAGGAAGAGGGAAAGAGACTGAAAACAGTAGTATTTGACTTCAAATATATGCTGTAGTGGTAGTGAGTAGTAAACAGCAGTATACAAGCAGATACAAGTACAGTGAAACAGCAGCAACATGGGTGACCAGGTGTGAGGAAAAGATAAGAGAATTAAAGCATTAGTATTGATAATAGTTTTCAATCTTACTCACAAACACTGGCGAATCTACAGTGTATGTACTGTACCTGTGTACTATGTATGTATTCTACCTATGTTCCAAATTTCAGCTGTACACCACAAATCTATTAATTACCTTTATTTTTAAAATTAATATTCTTTTGTTTGTTCTCTCCACTGTAACTGTTTATGTGCTGCATACCACTGTAAAAAACATGCCTCTTGTAATTTGTGTGTATACTGATCATGTCTAAATAACTAAATGTGTCTGTAAGTTTTCTTTGTGGAGCTGTTCTCCCCGGACCTCTGCTGAAAAAGGGCCTTTTCGGCTCAGTCAGACACCCCCGGTTAACAAATGTAAAATAAGTAAAATAAATAAAATTATGGTTTAAAGTACACGCCACAGTGGTGGCAAGTAAGCAGGAGTGAACAGGCAGATTCAAAGACAGTGATATAGCAGAGACATCTCATAGAAAAGGTTAGAGGAAAAAAATGTCGGCATATCAATGGTTATATTATTTGAGACAGTTTGTTAGTACTGTTGGGTTTTTCAGTAAAGGGTGTCAGAGCCCTGCTGTATCTAAGACCTTAAACATTTTGTGAAATAATATTTGGAACATTTCAGTTTGCAGAAAAGTTTCTGTTGGGTTGTGATAGTTATACAATTACTGAAAAGAATGTTCAACATAAGAAAAAAAAACTTGTAGTTCCGGACTACTGAAATGACTGAATATGAAATTAAAAGTTAATTCACTGAAGAAACCACTCAAAGTCCCTTACACACTGAGATAAGCAACACTGATGCCACAAGCAGAACTTTGTAAAAACAAATTTCAGTTTTATTCAGAACTACCTGGAGCATACCTCTCAACTATCCAGATTTCTACAGAATGTCCTGATTTCTGTCCCTTATTTTTGGTCTATTCCTCATAAAATTTGTGTTTTTTTGGCAAATCCACTGAGTATTGAAGTCACTAAATAAGTTATGCAATTTGAGTTTGACAGTCCTTCAGAAAATACATGCTAACACAAATCCTGCTAATCTAGCAACTTTTTTAAGTTTATAAGAGCAGTATTTAAAATCTGCCCGTATTTTTGGAACTTTGTCCAGATTTCTTACATTGAGGTTGAGAGGTCTCTTTGGTTCTTACAGTTACACTTTCCACAGCTGCTTTTGTCCCTTATACACTGCCCAGTCATAGAGAAGCAGGAACCAATGCCCTACCACTCCTTGAAGCAGGAAATATGATCCCACCACTCCTCCTCTCACTGGAAGTAAAGCAGTAGCATTAATCCCAAGCTGGCTAATAAGAAGCAATTTTCATGCTTTCCAACAATTATTTCTTGGCTTTTGTCGATAATAGTAATGTGTCTCTGCTTGTTCTTTCATCAGGAGCAAAACAGAAACAGTAACACCAAATTGATTCTTGAAAAGTATTTCCTAAGCTCTCCTGTGAATGGTAGTCTAGTCCCAGACTTTAGATTTTAAAAGTAAGACGGAAAAAAAGGGATTAATACTGTAAATATTGCAGTATGCATTAAGTTAGTGGGATGATATGAAACAGTGGCTAATTCGAGCTTTAAGATTCTAAGGGGAGGGCCTTCCCAGTTTAATCTTTCAGCGCCCTGTTGAATGAGTAGATAAGGTGAGATCTGGAGGAGCCTCCAAAGTCAAACCTGCAGTAGAACCAGGCAGCTCAAAAGCAACCAAGTTTAAATGTGCAACAGGGACTGCTTGGGTAGGTGGGAACACTCCAATGCAATCACACACCAGCAGCAGCTAAATCAATGAATGGAAAATTATATATATTTTCTTCTAACTGACCCTAGCCAAGATCTTTTAAAAGTTCAAGAAAAGAAACTTAAAGGTGAAACAGGTTTTAAAGTAAAACAAACTAATATAATAAGAGCAAAAATAGTAAAACAAAAAAAAATAATGGAAGTATCCAAATTTTAAATGAAGAAATCCCTCCAAAATCCAATGCACTCACACACCAGCAATAGTCTCACTATATTTTCAGCTAGATGAGAATGCAGTTAAAGAAGAAATCCTATTTCTCAGCCCTTCCCACTTATTAAAAATATTTAATTACTTTTCAATGAATGAAAAAATTTTTTTTTTCTAACGGACCCTATCCAAGAGCTTTTAAAACTCCAAGAAAAATAAACTTTAAGGTGGAACAAAATTTGAAATAAAAGAATACGTAATATAATAAGAGCAAAAATTAAAAAAAAATGGAAGCATCCAACCCTTAAATTAATAAATCCAATGCAGTCTCACAGCATTTGCAGCTAAATAAGAATAACTATCCATACAAAAAAAGCAAAATCTCAAAAATACATATCAGTCCACTATCCCCCCAGCCTTTTGAGTAGCTTAACCATGATGTGGGTATATAACCATATTGTTCCTAATTCCATAATCATGCTCCATAAGAGTCCCTCAACTTTTCTGTGTCATTCCCAACAGACTGTAAAACATTCTGTAAGTCAGAAGCTAGGCACCTTGTCCAACACAGGAAGGATATGTTCGTTTGATAGAGCCAAACCGTTGATCAACATCTACACGGAGCAAATTATTCCAAAAATGGGGATTCACTTTTACTTGGATAGGGGCCCTACCTGTAGGAAGAATCTGTAATTCTACCCCAGTGTGGAATATGTCATTCCCCAGAGAGAAGCCTGTGTGTTCACACACCTCAAACCAGAGATTTGTATTAGAATAAAACTTCAGACATGATCAAGGATTCTACATCTGTTTTTTTAGGCAGTCCTTTAACGACAGGTAAACCAAATGAAAAGCACCATTCATGCCTCACCCTTGATAGCAGTGGCTAAACATTACATCCCCAATCACCCAGGACACAGTTCTTATGCACTTAACCTGTGTATCACATCAGGTAAAGAAATTATCTACTTCAGATATTTATAATTGCCACCCATAAACAAGTATCATAACCCATTACATATAAATTAATCATTGTATGCAAGTGCAATTTAAGAAATATGCGAATACATATGACATCATATGTCGTTTCTCCAACTGACTTCACTGTGATATAGCTGACAAGCAGCAATCAAGTGTTACACAAATTAGAAGCACATTTAAAAAGTCATCACAAATAGTGTACTATACTAAGAGTTATACAAAGTGTAAGTAACAAGGGTTGTCCAGACTCTCCTGATAAAACTACAACTGTTTAATTTTAGTAGTCACTTTTACAGTAATTTTGGACATCTGATTTCTCAAATATCGATCATTTTTCTTAGAACCTAAAGCACTTCACATTTATCAGCAGACACAGGAAATTGTAATACCTTATTTGTAGTCAATATTGGATCAAGGAAGCATGACAACAAAAACACTATTATGACTACTGGATAAACTAGATAAAACTACAAATTCCTTCTCATAAATCCTAATATAGCCTCATGAAACAGTGCTTGTTCCACCATTTGGAATGTATAATGCTTAACAAAGAAAGCTCTCCTTTTGACTCATAAACTTTAACAGGCTTTCAGTGTTGGGACAGAATGCTGATTAAATTACACGTGACTGAAATCTCACCGATACAGTATTGTGACTGGCCAACAGTTCTGTAGGCAGCAAAGCAAGTCTGTTAGCACATTCCATCGTTAAATCCAAAAGCGCAACTCATTCACCAAATGTTAAGGAACATACATTAGAAGCAGTAAAAAAAGTTTAAATTGTACTCAGTCTTTATACAGTTAACCTTATGATGTTAAGTTGTAAGTCTCGCCTTCATTCTTGCTGGATGGGTTCGGAGCCGATCCACGGCTCCGACTCGGCACTTGCTTTAGCTTGAGAACTCCTTTTACCAGCTCGAGGCAACCCTATATCCCATGATGCAAGGCAGAACTACCTCAGATCTCATTTGCCGCTTAGCGAAAGAGGTCTCCTTTGCCAGCTGAGGTAAGTAATTTTCTTGTTAAAAGAGAAAAGCTTAGTTAGGGTTTTATTTTCCCCTTGTATCCA
Source organism: Protopterus annectens (assembly GCF_019279795.1). Classification (NCBI taxonomy): domain Eukaryota; kingdom Metazoa; phylum Chordata; order Ceratodontiformes; family Protopteridae; genus Protopterus; species Protopterus annectens. The sequence continues at coordinate 1,407,481,940 of NC_056726.1, forward strand.
TTTTTATAGTCTGTAGTGAGTTACAGCCCACCCTATTCCCTTGTTTTTCAAACTTTTATTACCTTTAGTGTAAAGTTTTAGTTAGGCCTAAACCCCATTGGTTAATCCCTTCCTGTGTGTTGTGTGTTAGGGGATTAATTTTGTGTGTTTGTTGGGGTTTGTGTGTGTGACTTCCTCCTAGGATATGTCTAGGGAAGGCAAGGTCTCAGGCTTCAAGAAGTGTGACTCGTGCTGTCAGAAAATGTCTCTGACAGACGGTCACACTTCTTGTGTTTATTGCCTGGGGCCTTTGCACCTGCAGGACTCCTGTGCTTTGTGTCACTCTTTTAGCCAGAGAGTCCTGCAGGAAAGGAGGAATAAGCTTATCCTCCGTGGCTTACTTAAGCCAGAAGGTTCTCCCTCTAAAGCAGGGTCTGGGAAACCTTCTAAGCCACCGAAGGCTCAGGCTTCAGTATCCAAGCCTCCTCCGGTGGCTCCGGCTCCGTCGGAGCTGAGATCGGCTCTGGCTGGAACCGATGTATCTACCTTAAAAGTAGTGGGTTCGGCACAGGCTGGTTCCGATACCTTGTCTACTGTGGCCTTGTCGGCTCCGGCTGGAGCAGACACCTTATCCAGCATCGGAGCCGAGAAACCTTCGGCTCCATCTGGAATTCAGGGGACTTCGGCTCCGATGACTTCGTCCCGAAAGAGATCTCGGTCCCCTTCATTACTGAGTATCCACTCGGCTCCGGGGTCTCCTCTTTTGTCGGAGCGGACCCATCGGAGCCGATCTTCGAGATCTTCCAGGCTGTCTGACCACGACGTAGAGAGGGTGGTAAGCAGGCTGTTGAAGTCACAGGCACTGGCCCAAATGCTCCATAGCCCGTCTCAACAGACTTCGGCTATAGCCTCACCCCTTGAACTTCCTCCTCCGACTCCACACCAGAGTTCGGGCGGAGCTTCGGGACAGCGACTGTTTCGGTGCCGGAGCCGATACATCCTTCGGCTCCGTCGTCCTCGGCTCCGATCTCCTCCTTGAGGCCTTCCTTGGAGGGATCCGGTCGTCGGGTTTCCCTTGTCGGCTCCGAGGGGCTAGTGGCATCGGACCCTTGTCCGACCCCGCTCTCCCTCTCGGGGCTTCGGCTTTGGTAAGCTCGGCGCCGACATCGGCCTCGGAGCCTTCCCTCTCAGTGGAGCCGGGAATTCCTGTTTTCTCGGAGCGGGGATATTCCAGCCTCCCGGGGAGGGGAGCCTTTGAGGTGATGAGGAGTGTCCTGGCCTCTGAGCCTGGTCAACGGTCCATCCCTCTAGCTCCTCCCTCATCAGTGCCTGTAGACGCCTTTTGCCAGCCTCTTGCTCTCAGGCCCAGGGATCCATCGCCCCAGGTTTCCCCATTGGGAATTTCCTCCTCTTCTGAAGTTTCTCCTGATCCAGCAGGTGAACCCCCTCAGAAGAGGACGTGTAAGAGGAAACACACAGACTCCCCCGAGTCTACTACATCGGATACCGACTTAGATGAGTCGGAGGGTTCCCCATGATCCCCCTCTGAGGATGTCTCCTTTTCAGACATCCTTGAGCTCCTCAAACAGAGGGGGAATTGGCCATCCATTGATCCCTCCGAGGATGAGTCGGTATACCTGGAGGCTTTTGGATCCCGACCCTCCACCTCCTGGGTGTCTCCGCCTTTCGACCCACTTATGCAGGTAGTGGCTCGGAAGGCGTGGGCGGCTCCAGATTCTGTGGAACCTGTCCCCAGGAGACCATCCAAATTCATCACGGCCCCTATGGACAAACAGTTCCTTTCCAAGGGTGTCTCTGTGGATGCTATGGTGGCGGCGGCGGCCACTATGAAGGAACTGGCGGATCCTTCAGTACCTGTCCATCCTCCTAACAAGGATTCTAGGACCATGGACAGGTATGGAAAGCGGATGTTTTCTTCAGCGACCTTTGCTATGCGTTCGCTGAACTACCTTTGTCACTTCACCAGGCTTCAACAAGACATTCTCAAGGAACTGGGTGAAGTAGTCCAGGATCCTTCTGCTGCTGGGGCTTAAGAAAAGATGGCCTCGCAGCTTGCAATCCTGAATTCCATATCTAACTCCTCCATGCGGCTCATATCCTATGTAGCCGATGGAGCGAGCAGGGCCGCAGGCACAGGAGTTGCTCTTAGACGCCAAGCCTGGATGCGGCTTTGTAATTTTGCGGACTCCTTTAAGGCGTCCTTCACTAATACCCCCTTTGATGGTTCGGCTTTGTTCGGACCTCAGGTGAAGGATACCTTGACCAGGTGTGAGCAGGACGGTAAAACTCTTTCTGCCGTTGGAGTCCAGTTTTCCACTCCTTCTAGACCATATCCCAAGGGTCAGAAGGGGGGGGAAGATGTGGTTCCGTAAAGCCCAAGGAGCTACACGGACGACGTGGTCAGTTTACCCCAGAGGCAGAGGGGGTAACAATAATAGACGCCGCCCTAGAGGCAAAGGGGGTCCTCAGAACCAGGGCAACAGGGAGTCTCTTCCTGAGAAGCCCTTTCAGCATCCCTGAGGTGTTGCCCGACTGTCCACCCTTGGAGGCAGTCGGGGAAGGATTTCACTGTACCCAGTAGCCTGGCAATCCCTATCACAAGAGATGTGGGTACAGTCGATCATATCCGAGGGTTACAAAATCCCTTGAAAGGTTTCCGTACCTCTACAATCCCTTCCAGACATCTCACCCGGTCAAAGGGATTTGGCAGAACAGGAGGTTTCAAGCTCCTAGAAAAAGAGCCGTCCAGACTGTGCCGGCAGACCAGGTAGGATCCGGCGTCTACTCGAGATTCTTTTGGTCCCCAAAGGACGGGAGATTGGAGACCAATATTAGACCTGAGCAATCTAAACAGATTTGTCAAGAAGGCAAGATTCGGATGGTCACGCTTCAGTCCATTCTGCCCTTTCTGGGCAAGGACAACTGGATGTGCTCTATAGACCTTCAGGATGCGTACTATCACATAAAGATTCACAGACGCTCCAGAAGGTTTCTCCGCTTGGCTAGGGACCAGTCATTACCAATTCAGAGCACTGCCCTTTGGCCTCACTTCAGCCCCCAGAGTGTTTACCAAATGCATGGCAGTGGTCACAGCTCATCTGAGACGTCAAGGATTCCAGGTGTTTCCCTACTTGGACGACTGGCTGCTCTCCGCCACCACCAAGTGTCAGCTTCTTCAGTCCAGAGACTACACTCTACAGCTTTGCAGGAGTTTGGGAATTTCAGTAAATTTCAAAAAATCTTCTCTGCTGCCTTGCCAATCTATCACCTTTATAGGCGCAGAATTAAACACCGTCAAAATGTTAGCCAAACTAACAGATCAAAGAATTCTGGACATCCAAAAATTTGTTCGGATTCTATTGCAGAGCAACAAGATCAAAGCCAGATTTATACTGAAGGTTCTAGGTCTTATGGCTGCGGCCATTGTTCTTCTACCACTGGCTCGCTTCCACATGCGTCTTCTGCAGTGGATGCTATTCACGCAGTGGTCGTACCACAGTCTTCCGATGAGGCACGAAATCTTAGTCACACAGTCGTGCAGAGCTCATCTGAATTGGTGGATATCTTCCCCTCTTCTTCATCAGGGCCGACCATTTATTCCCCCTCCTCCAGACGTGGCAACCCATAGAATACCATCTGCACATAAATGTCCTGGAGATGAGAGCAGTGCTTTTAACGTTGCAAGCCCTCAACGACTTTCTTCCCACGGGGACTATTGCAGTACAAACGGACAACATGTCCGTGGTCTGGTACATCAACAAGCAGGGCGGGACCAGGTCCTATCCGTTATGTCGAGAAGCTCTCAGACTTTGGCAATGGGCGATCTCCTCTCATCGGTTTCTGATAGCAACGCACATCCCCGGTAGGTCCAACCTATTGGCGGACAGGCTGAGCAGATCCATTCTGATGCCTCACGAGTGGTCTCTCAATCAATCTGTAGTGGATCAGATTTTTCTAAAGTGGGGCACTCCTTGTTGCGATCTTTTTGCTACTCCTCAAAACAACAAGTGCCCCAATTTTTTCACTCTCTCTCCCCTTCCAGGCCAACCCCTGAGAGACTCTCTAACCCAGGATTGGCCCCGGGGACTTCTGTACGCTTTTCCTCCCTTTCCCTTGATTCCACAAGTCATTCAGAAAGCCACCGTTTTGAGGGCCAAGTTGATCCTCATTGCCCCATATTGGCCTTGACAAATTTGGTTTCCGTCTCTGCATCGTCACCTTCTGGTGCAGCCCTGGCATCTGGACCTAGTTCCGGATCTCTTGATCCACCAGTCGGGTCAGCAGCACCGGGCCATTCATTCTCTCAACCTCACTGCTTGGTTGCTCCACTTCCTTCCCTAGCCAGGCTACCGATGATTTCTGATTCAGTCAGAGACATCTTAGTGTCTTCTTTAAAGTCGTCCACTAGGACTGTTTATGCTAGCAAGTGGCGACGTTTTTCTATTTGGGCAAATTCCAGAAAAATTGATCCCTTTACTGCTCCTGTACATTCTGTTTTAGATTTCCTGGCGGAGGTTTTTCATTCAGGATCCTCGTCATCTACAGTCAAAGTACAACTGGCTGCTATTTCCAAGTATCATGTTGGCTTGCATGACAATAACATTATGTCTCATAGATTATGCAAGGCCTTTCTGAGAGGAGTTTTTCTCCTAAAGCCGCCTATAAAGCATCCTCCTCCGCAATGGGATCTAAACTTAATGTTGGCATCCTTGATACTACCTCCCTTCGAACTGTCTGCTTCATGTTCTTTGAAGTTATTGACCTGGAAAACTATATTTTTACTGGCTGTCACTTCTGCAAGAAGGGTTTCCGAAATTCAAGCTCTCTGCATTCGTTCCCCTTATTTGGTTTTTCATAAGGACAGGGTATCATTAAGAACGAACCCTTCCTTTCTCCCCAAAGTTGTGTCTCAAACCAATATTAACCAATCTATAGATCTACCAGTCTTTTTCCCAAACTATTCCGACAGAGCGGAACAGAAACTGCATTTTTTGGATGTCCATCGTCAGCTCAGATACTATTTGCACAGAACTAAACAATTCAGGAAATCGGACCAATTATTTGTCTCCTATGCAGAAAACAGGATAGGTCTTCCTGTTTCTAAAGTGACCATATCCAGATGGTTGACTTCCACCATTTCCTATGTATACTCTCTCAGAGGCAAACAGCTATCTTCTAAACCAAAAGCACACTCAACCAGGAGTCTATCCACTTCTGCAGCCTTTCAGGATAGGCTACCCATTGATACCATTTGTGCAGCAGCTACTTGGGCCACGTCTCATACCTTTGTCTCTCATTACAAGTTGGACTTGGCCTCCAGAGATAGGGCCAGTTTTGGTTCCACAGTTCTCAAGAGTCTATTCCATTGAGCCACCCGGGATACAGGTGCTAGGGACGCAGTCCCATCCAGCAAGAATGAAGGCAAGATTGACAACTTAACATTTAGAAGTTATGTACCTACCATAACGTTCCATGTTAGTTGTCTTCTCTCGCCTTCTTTCTTGCGTCTCTCCCTCCTTCCCCCTGGCCTGGACAGATCTTGAAAAGTTCCTATCAGGTTGTTTTCCTCTTGAGCCTTCATATGAGGACTTCTATTATGAACTTATGTTCCTAATTATGTTAGGTTAGTCTTTAGCAGGGTAGGTTAGCTACCAAACGAGATCTGAGGTAGTTCCGCCTTGCATCATGGGATATAGGGTTGCCTCGAGCTGGTAAAAGGAGTTCTCAAGCTAAAGCAAGTGCCGAGTCGGAGCCGAGGATCGGCTCCGAACCCATCCAGCAAGAAAGAAGGCGAGAGAAGACAACTAACATGGAACGTTATGGTAGGTACATAACTTCTAATATCTGACCATTCAGTTAATTTTGTCTTATATATGCTAAACAGTCCAGACCTTCTTTTTCCAACACACCAGTTGCACATCATTTCTTCCTTTTTATGCTCCACTTCTAAAAACCTCATCAGAAATACCACTAATTTTATTTTCTAAGTGACAGAGTCAAAACCGCATCTACATAGGTTCATAGGTAGGTACTAGGCTATTGGCCCTAGGGCCTATATAAGCCTAGACAAAAAAGTACCCTGGCTTTCGCCACCCAAGAAAATTATTTTACTGTGCCCCTGTCGAGCAGAGCCACAGAAGTGATCCCCGGGGTGAATTTTGTATTTCTCATGATTTTACATGATCATAGAGTGGTGTACTCTCAAGCTCAGGTATATCTAACAATATAAATTTAAACAGTTTGACAATCATCTTTTTCAGTTCCTCCATAACTACACCCACCAAAATCTCCTCTACTGCCACAAGGGCAGCAGTATCCAGATTTCTTTGTGCAACAATGGCCTCCACATTATACATTTTTTTTAGTTTGTCCAAGTCTTTTGGTTTTTGTTACCGTGACAAGAATGGACCTCATTCCTAAGTCAAAGTACGATTAAAGTTTATGAAATTAGAATTATTTCAGTCTTTGATGTCAGCCAGAAGTGCTCTTCTCAGCACCCGTAAAGTGCCCATTATTGACTCCTGCAATTTGTATAGTGTTATCTGTATTGGTAACATATCTAAATACGATTCTAGAGTCTTTTTTATAAGACCCTACTACTATTGGAACTGTTTGGGTATCTTTCTTCCACATTGCTGTCATTTCTGCCTGCAAATCCTGATATTTTATGACTTTGTGTCTCTCTGTTCACAAGTCACTGTAGTCACTAGGTGTAGCGATTTCAGTGATCAATGCTACTTTTGTCTTCTTTTCTTGGAGCACTATATCTTGTTTTTCTCGCATCTATCTTTTGAACTGTTGGTAATGGGTGATCCCATGTGATGCAGACTTCATCATTTTCTCTTTGTGGATCATGTTTCCAGTGTTTTTCAGCTACTTCAGTACCTTAATGTTTACACAATCCCCAGTGCAGCAGTCTTGCCACATTATTACGTCTTTCAGTGTACAGCCCTTCTGCCATTAGTATGTCACACCCAGCAGTGAGGTTTGCGACTTTTTCCAGTTTTGTTTTACAAAACCTACATTTGTCTTTCTCCCACATGTTCAATGGACTTTATAAACCAACATGTGGGTAGCCAACTATCTTGGGCTGTCAGTATTGACCTTTCATCTTTTGGTTTGAATTTTCCTCTCCTTAACCATTCTTGCATTTGATCCTGGTCAACATGAGGTTCTTCCAGAAGTTTTCTATACTGCAACTTTATTTATGCATTTTCCACATTTTTTGCCTTCTCATCTGATCCTTCACCTTATATTCTTTCTTTTCTTTTTTGGCACATTTAGTTCCTATCTGATTTTTATCTATTTATGGTTTGATTTCCATTCCTGCTTGATGTTGATATGCTTCTGCTAGACTAAGCAGGGAAGTCATTTTAGATTTATTCCCATGATTGCAGATCTGTACATGTAGTCAATTTCAAGGGATGCTCATACCTCCTTCAGAATGGGGAATATATAATCTTGGTATGCACTAATTTTTATAAATCATTTGGTGAGAATGAAGCATCCTTCTTGTTTTCCTGTCTAATCTGTCCAACACATTTTGAGGCCAGTCAATCACTACAAAACTGTAAGTTAGGACAGGAGGAGCAAATTGGTTTATAACTTGAATTTTGTTCCTAGATGTCAATGCTGTTTTCAGGATTAATTTAAGTCTTCTAAAATATTCCTTACTAAGTTTTATTTGCATTTGTTCATGTTTTATTGTTTTTCCTTCATCAATTCCCAAATATTGATATACTCCCTCTTGCACAAGATCTTTTATATCACATTCTTGTCCTAGACTGATGTTTTCTTGGTGCTGCAGTATTCCTGCTTTAAAGGTTGCTTTTGCATACTTATCAAGACCAAATAACATTCTTATTTCATCTCAAAAATTTTGAATACTTGCAGTTGTGCTTTCAGTTCCTCATCTGATGAGCTATACAATTTTAAATCATTAACTAACAGAAGATGAGTAGTATTTACACGTTGTTGTTTTCTAGGAGCCAAATTATAGCCATGGCCTAATCTGTATTGACAACTTAATGGGTTAAGGGCAAGGCAGAATAACAGAGGTGACAGGGAGTCACCCTGTAATATCCCCCTTTGGATTTTTATCCCTGGAGTAATAATTTGTCCTTTATCATAAAGGCTCATCCAGACTCTGCTACACTTTACTGTGAAGGAAAGGTTAGTTTGCTGTTATTTTTTGTATTTCTGTATTGCCTTTCTATATTTTGAATACTGTAGTTTGTTTTCTTTACCTTGTGTTTTGCTTGCATTCTGTTTAACAGCATATTAAAACTTCAAAAGAGACCACAGCTCTCTCTGTTCTGAGTCAGGCAGAATTTTCCCCTCCCTCCCACCCATTTAAGTTGTCTTGTTAAATACCACTGTCTTTCTAGTTGCCCGCCTCTTATGTTAATCTGACCATATATCTCATTTCTCTCTACTTTCGCTGGCTTATGTGAGTAATCACAAAACCATCACTTTTGAAATCCCACCCTTCAATTATTTAAATTTATTGGCCATCCTACAGTATTTCATAGTACCAAAATACAAAAGTAACCACCCCTTTCAGTCCATCTTGCTGTTTTAAAAATAGTAACTCTCCACTAAACCTTAACTTTTTAAACAGGTAAAACTCAAGTTACCTACTTTCATATCTAACTTCTCTAGTGCACACTGCAGAGTGCATTCTTTTCAATCTTACCTTTAAGCATCCCTGTTACTAGCACTTTCTCTAATACCTAAAAGATCATCTCTACTTGACTCCAAGTAGACTTTTCTCTATCTGTTAAACCTAGCACTTGCTCCTACAGTACTTATTACCTTGATACGGCACTCTTATAGATAGCACCCCAAAAGGCAAACCCCATTTCTCGGTCACCACGTCCCCGGAATCTCTTTTGAAGTTTTTTTGTCTAGTCCTTCTAGCATGTCGAGGGATCAGTTGCTAGTGTCCTCTCCTGCTCAGCTGGTGAACCTGGGAATATTGAGGCAATGTTACAATTGCCTCATGTACACAGACAACCCTCTCCTCCTCCCACAAAACACAAATACATGCGAGAGATGCAACTATACGGCCAAACTGGAGGCTGAGCTCTCTCAACATAGGACTGGCAAGACCAGTCAGGAGGAGAAGGTTACCACACACACTATAGACCCAGTCTCTCATAGTACCATCACAACCTCAAATCATACACATAAACACACAAAGACATACTCGGTGGCTCTGATCAAAAATCTACCAAAACAGCAGAGGCCATCAAAGCAGACACCCAAACAACCACCACCTCAGAACACAACACCTGCAACACATAGACCTCACAGTCAGAGTGTCAAACAGTCACAGCCCTTAAGGCCAAACACAATGCCAGACACACTAGTCATTGGTGACTCCATAGTCAGACACACTGACGTCCCGCTCACCAGACTGAGTAAGGAGAAGGTCACAGTAAGCTGCCTGTCGGGCGCTAGAATCCGCCACATAACGCAAGCACTCAGGTCTCTCAACAGCAGGTACAAATATGACTCAGTCATTGTCCACGCTGGTGTAAGCGACCTGAGACGTACCTCCTTGGACTACATGAAAAGAGACATTGAGGAGCTCTCTGATTATGTAGCCCAGGCAGGTATGACCCTGACCTTGAGCAGTATCCTACCTTCACCAAGAATGATGCCACAATACAGAGATAAGATGATCAGCTTTAACAATTGGCTTAAACTCTGGTGTCATTCAAAGGGGATCCAATGTCTGTCTGCCTGGGATGACATGCTGGACAAGCCACGTTGCTTGAGGGACGGCTTGCACCTGTCACCCTGGGATTCCGGATATTGGCAAAGGCTCTTGCCACCCCATAGTGCCTTTTTAGGCAAGGCACAAATTCTAAACCTACCACCCTAGAACACAAGAAAGGAAAAAAACTAAGGGTAATGCTGCTCAATGCCAGAAGTCTAAATCTCAAAATGCACGCACGAGGCCCTTCTCAGTATGGAGAACATCGATGTCTGTGCAGTGACAGAAACCTGGTTCAAGGCTCCTGAGAGCACCCCAGCACTATCAGGTTTTACCTCTTATCATGCGTTCCGCCCCAAAATCTGGACAATACCAAGAAAGGAGGGGTATCCATATTCATCAAAGACACCCACACCTCAAGACTGGTGGCAACGCACGATGCATCGGAGACCATCCAGGTGCAATTAACCATAGGCAAGACTGCTCTGCAAATTGTAGCATGTTACAGGCCACCCTCACAAACTCAGGAACCTCACATGGCCTTCCTGAAAACACTAGAGGATAAATGTATCACCAAACACCATCATACTAGGTGACTTCAATTACCCTAATATAGACTGGGAACACTACTCAAGCCCAAACACCCTAGCCCAAAAGTTCCTGGAATTCATAAACTCAAATGCCATGGAACAACTAGTCACCATCCCCACAAGAGGAGAAAACATACTTGATCTCATCATCACGAACATGGGAGCACAATGTTCAACACCGGAAGTATACCCCTCACTGGTGAGATCAGATCACAAACTAATCTCGCTGGAGGTCCTCATCCCACCCCCACCTGAAATAAAAAGACCACAGTAAAGAACTTCTCAAGCCGACTTCACACTTCTAAAGACTAGTGTGGTCTCCTTTAAGGCCCCGAGCCGACGGAAAACAGTACTCAAGCCGCTGAATCACTTACAAATGCCTTCTACCAGCACCTGCAGGACTGCATGGATAAGGCAATCCCAAGCAAAACAAAGACTCTTTGTACCAAAGGCAAGCGTCCACTCTGGTGGACCCCAGCCATAAACAAACTCTACAACAAAAGGAGGAAGCTACTACAAGATAGAGCAAAATCCTTAAAAGGTAAGACACCCTTGATCACTATAAGTAAAAACTAAGAGCTCTCATAAAATCATCCAAAGCAAATTTTGAGAGAAAAATAGCTAAAGACTCAAAAGACAATCATAAGGCCTTCTTTAGCTATGTTAGAAACCTGGGAGGAAACTCCCAGATATGCTCAGAACTAGTTCAAAATGATGTGAAGATTACTGATCCTACAGACATTGCCAACATACTGGCTGACAGGTTCAGTGCAAACTTCTCCCCTCCCCAAAGGAGAGATATCTATACCAAGCGATTGCAGCCCCCAAACATCTCCAACGCCCAAGTGAGAACTGCTCTCTCCAAAGCAAAAACACAGCATCCATGGCACCTGATGGTGTCCCCGGCTGTGTGCTCCACGAACTCAACGAGGAATTAAACCCACAGCTAGGACAGCTGTTTAATCATAGTCTTACCTCTGGATACGTACCCAGGCAGTGGCGCACTGCAACTGTGGTCCCACTTCACAAAGGCGGTGCCTCCACCGACCCTGGAAATTACCGCCCATTAGCTTGACAAGCCTTATCTGCAAAGCCATGGAAAGGATCATAATGGACCTCATAAATAAAGACATAGGGAATTTGCAGACTTTGGATCCATCCCAGTTTGGCTTTGTCAAAGGCAGATCATGCCTTCTAAACTTGGTTGACTTTTTGAAACAGTCACCAAAGCCATTGATGAGGAAAGGCAGTCCATACAGCCTACCTCGATCTGGCGAAGGCCTTTGATACAATACCCCACTCGGGTATCATTGAAAAACTCATCAGCTTAAATGTTAACCCATACATCACAAGATGGGTTGCAAACTGGCTGAGTGACAGAACCCACAGGGTCAGAGTTGCTGGCGCCATGTCAGACTCAAAGCCTGTCACAAGTGGTGTACCACAGGGCTCAGTCCTGGGCCCACTCTTGTTTGGCATCTACTTTTCCAGTACAAGCAAACACAGGAGGGTTATGGCTGACAAAGTTTGCAGATGACTGCAAACTGGCGCCATAGTAGAAAACACATCTGACACAGATATCCTTCAGAAGGGTCTCACAGAAACGGATAACTGGTGCCAGAGCCATGGCCTAAAGTTAAATGCCAAAAATGCATAGTCATACCCTTCGGGAAAAACAAGGTTACCCTAGCTACCAAATAGGTGGCAATCCACTGAGTACAGAAGAAGTTATCAGGGACCTGGGGACCCAGGTTGATAGTAGTCTGTCATTCGACACCCATGTAGCTAAAGTAGTTAGGAAGACCTTCTACATTGCCCACCTTATCATGAAGGGATTCTCATCTAGATCAAGGGAGGTCATAGTCTCCTATACTCATCACTCATCAGACCAATGATTGAGTACAATGCCCCATTCGAATGTATCTGACCCGACACTTGCAGCAGCTGGAGAGGCCACAAAAGTTCCTCACCAAAAGGATAAAGGGTCTCAAACATCTGTCCTATGCTGCCCGACTGAAAGAACTCCAGCTCTATTCAGTCGCCACCGCTTGCTCAGAGGTGACCTTTGCCTAACATACAAGTCCATGTCAAACCCAGATTTGATGAATATGCTTCACCTCAAAAAATCTAGATCCGTCAGAGCCACAAGGGCGGGAGACTTAAACCTCGACACGGCTATTAATAGGACGTGCTGGAGGGATAGATTCATCACCCAAAGACTCCCTATGCTGTGGAATAAAATCCCGGTATATGTGAGGCAGAGCACCTCGCTGGCCTTGTTCAAGAGAAATCTTGACCAATGGATGGGAGATCGCAGATATACCCCAGGGATTACCTCAGTGTCACTGCTCAACAGAGGCACAGCAAAATAATGGGTAAGCCACAAAACTATGGGCTAGGCTTGTAAATGCCCTCGGGCAGATAGCCTAGTATGAACCTATGAACCTATAATCATGGCTTAATTGCAAAGTGGTCTGCCATGGTTTTATGGTCACTGTGATATAGTTGATCAATGTAGGATGTATTTTATGCATTTTTAAGCACTCTATTATCCATGAATGTGGGATACTATCAGGTGCTTTTTTGTAGTCAATCCATGCCATACTTAGATTCTCCCCCTTTTTACAGTTCTCCGTTATGACTTTATTTAGCAACATATATAATTTTTCCATATGACTTTCTTTTATTGCCCTTTTGTTCTATTGCCATGATTTGAGTTTTCTTCTAAATGACTATAAACTCTGTCGGCTTCAATTCCGGTGTATAGTTTATATGTAGTTGGAAGGCAAGTTATTGGTCTATAATTTTTAGGGTAGCTTGCAGGTTCACTGTTACGTAGGAGCATTGTTTTTCTGTTGTTACTCAGGTTGCTGTCTGTTCAGGGTGCGCATATAAATAGTTCTTACTAATGGCTAAATATTTACGCAAAGATGTTAATACTTTTAACCAGAAGTTAGATACTGCATCTGGGCCTGGTGTTTTCCAGTTAGAGACTTTTCTTAACTTTGTTTCAATCTCTCTGGCTATTACTTCATCCCATTTCATATCCTGTACCTTTGAACTTCTTATACTTTCTTTTACTTCTATACATTTAGCATCTTTGTTATCCACAGGATCTTCATAAATACTTCTCCAAAATGTATCTGTTTCTTGTTTTTCAGGTGGTCTTTCAACAACATTTATACAACAGTTAGAATTACTCAATGGTACAAGAGCCATCAGCTATTTAGTCAAGTTTATTGAGAATTTTACAAAAAAATATTTTTGTTGCCTGGGATAGAACATTGATACACTTGGGCCTATTTCAGACTCTGTTCAGAAAACTGTTTGGTTAAGTGACCTGCTTAGTGCCACATAATAAGCAAACGGATGCTGTGGGACTCCAATTCAGGTCTACTGCAGGACATAGGCATGCCAGATTTAATCATAAACTTCTACATAAAACTGACAAACTTTAGCAGTTAAACAAAACATCCCTATCCTCATTCAAATGCCAGCAATGAAACATTCACGTGAAATTGCTAAAACCAATATAATCACCAGTTTAAGGACATTTATGGCAGACAAGCAGAAGAAAGCATCTTACCATGGGAAGCACTACAAGCTGTCTCATATCTTACTCTACTTTCTCTCCACTGAGACATTTATTTTTCCTGAGCTCTTGGATCAGGCTCTGATTTTCCTTTACAAAGATACCACAGAAGCTTCCTTTTTTTTGCAATAATGTCCGGGTTCTACTTCAACTCTTTCTGGCTGCAAAGGTGACAAAGGATGTCTGTCTCATTCTTGACCTTTCTTCCTTGTCACAACTTGAGCAGACACATCTGGCTCATAAGATTCTGGACGGTGACTTTCTAGGCATCATAATTGTACATTGATGGGGTGCCTAGATGGGCCTGTTGTACATGGTGGTGTCTTCTGGCATGTTAAAATCTGACGTCCTCATAGGTAATCCCTTCCACTCACAGTGTGTATGTGTGCATGTGGGCACCAGTTTACCGGCAGAATACTACCATTTGGATTCCGCTCCTACATTGTTTGCATATTTGTTAACTGATGGCTGACACCTTTCAGCAGAGGTAACTCCATGTTATCTTCCCTCTTAGATGACTAGTTCCTGGTGGCATGAACTCTTGTGCTGACTTTCCTGAAATGGATGTTTCTGTGGTTGTGGTACATGGAGGTGACCTTAAACTGGAAAACATCCTTTCTGATGACATTTCATATAATTGCTTTCACTGCCATAGTGTTCAAAACTCTCAAGTGTCGGAGTTGCTCCTAGTGGTGAAGACCCATGGTGCCAAGAAATTGGCAGATGAGATGAGGATGAGGATGAATCTGAGGTGAGACACTTGATCTTTCTTCATCGTTGGAGGTTAATGGTCACAATAGTCTTTATGGTCCCATTTGTACATATGAGTATGGGAGTCTTACAGTGGAATATAAGCCATCAGTGGTTGCACAGTCACCTTATTTTCTTGGTGTTGTCCCCCTTTCAAAGGGCCCTAGACTGGTGGATGATTCCCACCAGTCTTCAGATGAAGTGCAGCTGTCCTGAAGTCAGACTCAGCACAGGTTCTCTCTTCCACCCAATGGTCCATTTCTTCCTTTGAGGATTAAGAGCCAAGTTTCACTGGTCCAGGCAACATTCTTTCAGCCATTTATTTCCAGACTAATGAACTTTATTAACAACCCCCCCACCCCCAAAGGAGACAAGAGCCAGGTGCTAGATAGTGGGCCAGACCTCAGATTCTGTGGACTGTTGTAACTCCTTCCCCAGTGACTTAGTTGTTATACAGTAGCTACTTTCTGGAGGCACACGCATACTACTACAATTCTGAATCTCATAGATGAGTAGTGCACACTAGACTCCTTGCTGCAAGTAATATAGCTGCACAGTAAATAGGTGCTACTAATGCAGTGAGCTGAGCTGCCACTCTTCCTCAGGATGGGCAAAATATTATTGGCACTCATTCCTATTCTACCCCACTCAATCCCTCCAGCACCTGTGCTGACAGTCAAACATGAAAAGTCTGGAGTGCAGCCAAGGCTTCTTTCCTTTATGGCATGGACCAGGCTGATGATGGATACTTTGCTGGCAAATGTGGGATCACCCTGGCTCTTCCATAGTGCAAGAAAAATGTTCTCCCCCTGAAAAAGGGGGGTACATCAATAGGAGTTAGGTACAGTGTGCAGAACCTTTCCCAACATGCTGTGACCACTGCATCATGTGTACATAAGCAAGTAAGGGGATGTGCAGTCATAAGCACCTGCAGAGTCGAGATGCATGTCTGGCAGTAAATCAGAAACAGAGGCATCAGTTTCACAATAGTTGACCTCCCAGGTTAAGTGCACTTTATGGCAGACTTGCTGAGCCATTTCTCCAATCTCCTGTAGGATTTTTTTTAGTTCAGAAGCCCTTTCTGATTTAGATCTTCTGGAAGCGGAACACTCCAGAAGTCTGTCTGTCCCTCCCCTTTTCCTACTCATTGTAGCAGGACAGGGAGGAGGAGGAGGTCACTGGATGTGTTCTTTATCATGTGACATAGAAGATTCCTATACACCTTCCCACTATTCATAAAGATTCTGTGCAACCAATTCTTATCACCCATAGTGGCTGAGATAGGTATGGTTTCAGGCTCTGTAGTTGCTGTCAGTATAGGAAATTTCCAGTTGCATCAAAGTGGGTCTGTTATGGTTGGGGTGACAACCGGCTCGATCTCAGGCCACAGCCCCTGTTGTAGACCCCACAATCCTTTTGAACCTTCTGAAATGCATATCAGAAGTGAATGAGGATACCTGAAAACCTGCAGTCTGGCAGACTTACTCTTCCAGTGAAAAAAGTTCTTTGTGTAATTAAAACTGTGACCAGTTCTACTCTGATCAATTTACTTACATGGCACTCTGACCTATCCCTTGCATCTGTGTGACATGGGCCTCAGTTATGCCATGTCTAAGGTGCATTACGTTTCTGTCCACAGTGTCCATGAGGCATACAGAGTTGTTGTCCAGTGCTAGCTGGTCAAGTAGTTATTTAAAGGAGATCTGTATTGTAATCCCCTCCCCATCTAAAGAACACCTATGCACTATAGAAGTTTACTAGGCTAATGACCACTAGGGCCTGGCCATGCATGCCAAATCTCTGATGAATTCTGATACCCTTGATAAGTGTAAGCATGGGCCTGGGAGATGAACCCTTTACAGGTTACCTGTTTGCATCAGAGACATAGGTGCCAAACCAGGGATGAATTTCCAGTTTCCCGTCCAATTTGCAATTGAATTGGATTAGGGAGGAACTCTGCTTCATGTGGATGGGGAGCCTGTTCCATAGACTGGGTAGTCTCTGTAATACATACCTCTCTCTCCAGCAGGTCCTGTTTATATCACAGGCAAGGTTTACATCTTTAGAATGGGTAATTCTGGTACTGTTTGTTTTGTGGATATGCAGGAGGTCCATCAGAGTGGGGTCTGACAGTGCCCTGTATGCCAGACATAGATCTCCCCTCAAAAGCCTGTAGGAGACAGAATACAGGGATAGGGCCTTGAGGTGGTCTGCATAGGACATACTACTTATGCCCTGTATTCTTTTAATGAGGAACCTCTGTGGACATTCCAGTTGTTGGATATGCCCAGAGAGGTACATACCAAAGGGGGCATTCTGATGAATGCTGATTACAGTGGAACAATGACTTCCTTGGACTTAGATGCCATACATTTGTTTATAAGTTGCGCAATGTAGAATGATTTCCTCACCACTGTAGACACGTGTGATGATCAAAGGCCAGATTACTGTCTATGTGTGTCCCAAAGTCCCTGACCACTGGGTCAACTCTATGGGGTATGTTTGTCAGTGTATTAATTACCAGGAATGGATGACTTCCCAAAGGATACTATTTTAGTCCATGACTCTGACACCAGTTTTGTCTGTCAGCCCTTCCTGGAGAACATTTGTATCAGTGTGAGATTCAGTGACCGCTACTAATTTGCAATCATCTGCAAACTTAGTCAGCCAGAGACCACTGACATTGGCCTTGACTTCTGAGAAGTAAATGCCAAAAAGGAGCAGTCCAAGGACTGATTGTTGAGGGACTCCATTTCTAACTGGCCTCTTTGTAGAGGTAGACTCCCCAATTCTAACTTCCTGGGTCCTATGCACCAGCTATATCTTCTGGCTCAGTATTGGTGGCTCCATTTACAATGAGCTCTGCACACAGTTTTGTATTGCCTTTGAGGTTGCAGACATAGCTAAAGAGTGTTTTGTGGTTGTCCTTGGCCTGGGAGGACAAACTTCAAATTTGGCCTTGCTAGACTTTATCTGTCCTCTGAGTTGTTTGTTTAGTTTAGAGTGCTTTTATTCCTCTGAGTTGTTTGTTTAGCTTAGAGTGCTTTTATCCTGCTGGGTGCTGCACCTCTTAATTTTTGTCATGGTTTTCTTCCTCCTGTTATAGATCTGATTGATTTTGTGATTCCACCAGGGTGGCTTGTTTTTTGAATTAGTTCTGTACTTCCTGGTGGGTATATGCCTCCATGCAGCTGTTAACATGCTTGTACAGGTTTTCTGTGAACGCATCTGCATAGGCAGAGGCGATCTGTGCCTGACTTATAAAGCCGTGTTCAAACCAGAATTAATGGACATGCTCCACCTCAGGAAATCCAAATCCCTTAGAGCTACACGCTCCAGGGACTTAAACCACAGCACAGAAATAAATAGGACATGCTGGAGGGACAGATTCATATCCCAGAGGCTCCCCTCACTCTGGAACAAAATCCCAATCCATGTTAGGCAGAGCCCCTCAATGACCCTCTTCAAAAGAAATCTTGATGAGTGGATGGGAGATTGTAGGTTTACCCCTGGGATCTCTTCTGTGTCCCTACTAGACAGAGGCACAGTCAACTAATCTAAAAGGGTGGTGAAAGCCAAGCACACACTGGCTAGGCTTATAAATGTCCTAGGGCAGATAACCTAGTATCAACCGATGAACCTATGAAAAGTGTTCTCAGGGTTTATAGGGGCTTGAAATTTTGCCAGGTTCTGACTTAGTAGCAGGAGGTTAGCCTTAGAATATTTCCTGAATATCCCCGTTTTAGCTGGGGTCCAGGTTTAGTTTTTACTTACCAGGGAAGGCATTGCAGTAGAGGGTGTGCAACACTCTCCCATATTAGTGAGGACCAGATCCAGTATGGTTGCACCCCTGGTTGGTGTATTGACTATCTGGTCCAGGGAGTTTGTGTTTACAAAGTCCAGGAATCTGTATGCATGTACATTTGATGTTGTATAGAATTCCAAGTTAATAGTGGGATAGTTAGTCACCCATGAATATGGTATTGGGTTGGATGGTTAGTGTTATTAATAAGTTTAAATACATAGTATGGGTTTCTGGGGTCATAGAGGGGGAACTGTAACTTGCAAGGAAGTGGTATTAGATTTTACCTATGCTGATTTGAACATGGAGCAGCTCAAGTGTATTGTCCTGTTTGACCAGCCTTGAAGTATATTTTTTTGTGATGTAAATAGACACCTCCACCTTTAGTCTCTGCCTGTGAAGTAGCTGGTCTAAATCTGTAGAAGGCATTATAACCATGCACTATTGGAATCTTAACTTAATAATTAACAGGAATCCTTGCAACCCATTTAAACTGGCTGGTTTGATGGCATTGAAGTTTTCATTGTGAAAAGTCCTTTTTTATAGTTGTCACTTTTGCTCTCAATAAGTTGGAACGTCATGTCATGATGTGCATGGAGGTGTATCTGATCTGTCACAAGAATCAGCTGACCTTTCAGATCAGTATGTTTCCACCCAGAAGTAGTCTCTAAATTGTCCATGAATGAGTCCATTCATCTCCTTGTCTTCTTCAGTGGAGGCAGAGACAAGTGCAGGCAGGCCCTCTGCACTTTTGCTGTGCATTGAGTCCTGATTTTACATGAATCAGGTGCATGAGCTTAGAATGACTGAACACAATTTTATCTACTTTGCTCAGAAAGGAAGGCCTGGCAGCCACCAAGCAAGCCCTTTTCAAATGACCACCAACAGCTCTACTCCATTATCCGTCTGTTATCAGTGAGTATTAAAGCACTGAATTATTAATGAGCTGTTTTGGTCTATAATTTAATTTCTTTAGCATTCATTTCCCTTCTGTGTTACGCTTAAGTAAGTCACTTAACTTGGTAAGCACTCGCAGGATGAGTCTGAAAAAGATCCATGTAGGTCAGTGTTCTACCCCATTTAAAACTAAATAAGATAAATTAGGCTTAGTTGTGTTATTTTTATTCCCAGCAGATTAGTAGCCTCTTTTCAGGAGGGACTTGAGGTGGTATTTAGACTGTTAGGAGAAATTTGACCAGGACATTGGAGGACTCGGAGGACTTCTCCTGTAGTGTCAGTATTCGATCTACCTGGTGTAGGAAGAGAATCCACAGCTTTCTGCACCAAAGACAAGTATGCTACCTGTTGCTCCACTGACACTTATGCCTTCAGGTTGCTGCAGGGCTGTTCAAATGTTGTGGTCAGAAGCCAATCCACCATAGTTTTGGCTGCTTTCATTGCTTACTTCACAAATGTGTTCATTTATGTTGCAGCTACTTATTCCTCTGATTTCACTTTCAGCAAGAAAGCATTATTGTTACAACCCCTTAAAATAGATGTCCTTCTATTCAATGCTGCAGTGTACTTTACATATGGGTTGTATCCCGCCCATCAACCCGACGTCCAGCCTGTATATAAAAGCTTAAAGCCACTGCCTGTACATGGGACGTCACATGAAGGTACAGATGACTTCTTCTTTCGGCTACTCTGTTAGGGGTTGCCACAGCAGATCATCTGATGTTCTTTGTGTTTCACTGTTGCAGTCATTACATTTGGGTAATCCTGCTGGTGGCAGGTTGCCCTCAGCCGGCCTGAATTCCAAAGTCTTGGGTCCTGTGTCGGCTGCTGTCACCCCTTCCCTGACATCAGGTCGTCAGGGGTATAAAAGAAGCAGCTGACGCCATTTTCTTCATCTTTCTTGCCGCACGGCGCCCGAAGCAAAAGCAGTTCGCAAGTGCCAGTCGGCCAACTCCTGAGATTTTCGTGTATGAGTTTCAGATCCAAAGTCTTCAATAAAGCTAAGTACCCCATTGGGGAAACTTTTGTTCTTGCTCCAGACCGATGTCAGAAAGTTAATAACTGTATTTCTTGTGGGAAGCAAATACATCATAAGGATTTTCATTCTTACTGTATTCCTTGCCTAGGCCCTGATCACAATATTTCTGGTTGTTGGTTTTGTGCTAGATTTATCCAAAGCATCGGTATGATTTTGCTTTAAACTTTTTTGGACGCCGATTTAATTACCCTGAAATGTCGTCGGATAGCCATCCGACTACTGGAGTTTACAAAAAACGCATAGAAAAGGATAGAGAAAAACAATCGAGGCCCAAAAATGACGACAAAGCTTCTCCTAAGCTAGTCACCGGTTCTCAGTGAGGTGTTTTCGCAGCCCCTGACGCCCACTACTTTATCGCAGGCCGCTACCGACTCCCACATGGAGTCGGCCATGCCGCTGGATACTCAAGGTATTGGAGCCTCGGACGCTAATCCCTCAGATGGGTCCGGAGCCGCTAAGCAGGTACCGGCTTCTGAGGGTGTATTCAGACCTAAACATCTGTACATTAAAATGACTTCAGCTTCAAAGGCAAAGACTAAAGCACGTTCTAAAGCAAGGAAGCAAACTCAAGAGCCACGTGGACAGTCCTCTATGCCCAAAAAACAGATGCTCAAAATGGCCGAAGACTTGATTACCTTGATCAGGGGTTCCCATCCCCCTCCTGATAAGAGGCCTAGGCAAGACACTGACTATGAATCTTCAGATCAGGTTTCTATTTCTTCTGATTCCTCTTCTGAACATGAATATTCTCTTCCCCCCTATGAGGATTCTGATGCTGAAGAATCTATACCTTCAGCATCTCCTCCTGAGGACTATTCCTTTGGGGAAACCTTGCACACCATGAGGGAGCATTTCCACTGGGAGAGCCAAGATTTTTCAGAATCTAAAAAGAGGCTCAGGGATTTTCTATTACTACCTCAGCACAGGCCTCTAGCCATTCCACCTGTGTTAGACATTGTAGATGATGTGTTTTCGGAGTCTAGTCTAACCCCTGACTCCTTACCCCCAGATCCTGTTACGCCTGACATATTACAGAGTTCCTGACTCACAAATTTCTTTTTTTAAAAACCCTGCTGCTGACCCAGAAACTATATCACAGGGTCCAAAGGGGGTTAAGGCTTCCACTGCAAAAAACCCAACCCCCTCTGACAGAGATTCAAGGGCACTGGATAGATGGGGAAAAAATGTTTACGCCTCTGCAACTTTGGCAATAAGGGCCTTAAACTGTCAGTTTCATATGCTTAAGTATCAGCAACATGTCATGGGATTGCTTAAACAGAAAATGTTAAATTCTGATTGTGCAGAAAACAAGAAAATGCAGGATTTATTGTATGCAGCAGAACAAGTTGGAAAACATACTTTGCAATGTGGTTTTGATTCTTTGGAGGCCTCCTGCAGGGCCGCAGTTACGGGTTCTGTAATTAGGAGGCATGCTTCGTTAAAGGAACAAAATCTGCCTGATCATGTTAAAGTTAAATTACTAGATGCACCTTTTACAGCATGATACTTTGTTTGGTGTTAAGACAGAAGAGGTGTTAAAGAAAATGGAGGACAAAGCTAAATCTATGCAAACTGTCAAAGATTTTTTACAGGTACAGCCACCCAGATTTAGTAGACACTGGCCTACAAAGAATTGGTCCTTTCCTGTGTCAGACAGACCTCAAAGGGGCAGACCCAGATGCCCTAGGGGCAGATCCCAGGTGCAAGGTCCTTATAGGCCCAAGCAATGGGGTGCTTCTACCTCCAAAGCTGGAGAAGCTAGATCACAAACATACAGAAAACAGTCCCAATGACTTCCCCTGCTGGCACCAAGCACTTATCTTCTGGCAGCACCCTTAGCGGGAAAATTAGCACTTTTTACTCAAATTTGGCACATCATAACCCAGGACAAGTGGGTTCTAAACATAGTGTCACAAGGCTACAAGTTCCACTTCCATACTCTACCAAAAGCAAACGGCTGGCCAGATCTGCCAAAAAATCAATCGGCAGAGGCACAAAAACAAGTCTCATCCCTCATGGACACGGGGGCCATTCAACAAGTAACAGAGCAAGAGCAGGGACAAGGATTTTACTCAAGACTGTTCTTGGTACCCAGAAAGGACAAGGCCTGGAGGCCGATACTGGACCGATCTATTTTGAACACTTTCCTGGATATTCCAAAATTCAAAATGTTGACTTTGCAGCAGCTTCTGCCCATCCTGGACAAGAATGCTTGGCTTGTGACTTTAGACCAAAATGAGGCATACCTGCATGTTCCAATCAGACAGTCATGCAGAAGATACCTAAGATTCAGTGCTGGTTCAATGCATTACCAATTCTCTGCACTGCCCTTTGGCTTATCTACTGTGCCCAGGGTCTTTACAAAGTGCCTGGCACCAGTAATTGCATTCTGCAGACAAAGAGGAATACAAATATATCCTTACTTGGACGACTGTCTCATTCAAGCAGAGAACAAGGACATTCTTCAACATCTGGCGTTTGTGAAAAGTCTTCTAACATGCCCTAGGGTACACAGTCAACAAAAAGAAATCAAAACTAGTACCCTCACAAGAGATAATATTCCTGGGTGCAAGCTTGAATACAACTGCCCAGATGGCTTATCTCATGCCAGACAAAGACAACTGACTACCTATTTCAAAATGTTGGCAACAAAGGCCCAGTTATCTGCAAGAAAAATTCTGCAGGCTTTGGGCTTCATGGCGTCCTGCATCCTACTAATTCCATATGCAAGACTGCATATGAGGAAATTTTAATGGTACCTAAAAAGTGTTTGGACTCAACATTGCCACAGCCTGGAAACAGTCATTACTCTCATTCCCTGCCTGCAACGGGAGTTTCGATGGTGGGCAAAGGCTTGTCACCAGAACAAGGGACAGCCATTCACATTACCTCCAGCCAGGCAGACACTAACAACGGATGCATCAGACTATGCCTGGGGAGCCCACATGGCAGGAAGATGCATTCAGAGCACATGGTCCTCAAACCAAATGCATCTACATATCAATCAGAAAGAGATGTTAGCTGTTCAAAATGCCCTGACAGCCTTCAAGGACCTACTGTATCCGGGACAACTACTGATAAAGACAGACAACACCATGGTCATGTGGTATGTAAACAAGCAGGGGGGCAAAATTCTTACCCCCTTTGCAGACTAGCCATGACCTGGTGGGACACAGCTTTGACTTACCAAGTACATCTGCCGACATAATTCCTGCCAGGAAAGGAAAATACTCTGGCAGACGAACTAAGCAGAAACCTCATGGATTCCCACGAGTGGAAGCTGGATCCACAGGTCTTCAGCATAACAAGGAAATGGGGATGCCCGGACATAGATCTATTTCCCTGCCCTCTCAGTTACCAACTAAAAAGATTCTGCGCAAGGACTTGTCACAGAAAAGCATGGAAAGTGGATGCCCTATCTTTCAGCTGGAGAAACCTATCAGTATATGCCTTTCTGCCACTGCCTCTCCTCCCCAAAGTGCTCCTAAAGGTCAGACAGGAGAAGCCAAAGATGATACTGATTGCCCTAGACCGGCCACGCCAGTACTGGTATCCAATACTAAGAAACTTATCTCTATACCAAGCTTGGACCTTTCCTCAAATACCTCGACTACTGTCCCAGCAAGACAATCAGATCATGCACAGCCAACTCAGGACATTAAACTTGGCAGCATGGCGAATAATGTAGTCATACAAAAAACACCTCTCAGTAAAGCTGTGATGGATGTCATTCTGGAAGCCAGAAGGCCTAGTACTAGAAAGTCTTATGCTGGAAAATGGAAGAGATTCTGTGCCTGGAACCAGGCACAAGGAACTGATACAGCAATACCAAATATTCCTCAGATTTTGCAATGCTTAACTGAAATGCTGGACAAAGGCCTATCTTTGTCATCAATAAAAATTCATGTCTCTGCCGTTTCGGCTCATTACAATACAGAGCCACCACTTTTTTCTTACCCTTTATTAAGGCAGTACCTCAGAGGAGCCAAAAATTTAAGGCCCCCAAGGAGACTACCAGTACCTGCATGGGACCTCAACTATGTCTTGGAAAAGCTCACCCTGCCTCCCTTTGAGCCAGCCGCTACTGCTATGAAGTTTTTATCTTGGAAAACAGCTCTGCTCTTAGCAATTACTTCTGCAAGACGAGTTTCAGAGCTACAGGCACTCGTGGCTGTGGAACCTTTCATCATTTTTCATCCAGACAGGGTCTCCCTGAGGACAAACCCAACATTTATGCCTAAAGTAGTGTCCAGTGTGGCTCTTAACCAAGCCATCCATCTGCCAACCTTTCACCCAAATCCACAGAACAAGGGGGAGAGAATTCTGCATTCTTTGGATGTACATAGACAGCTTAGATTCTACTTGGACAGAACCAAAGCTTTCAGGAAGACAGAGCAATTACTAGTGGCATATGCTGCAGGATCACAAGGAAAGCCTATCTCAAAGCAGACTATATCCAAGTGTTTAGGCCACTGCATTTGTTTCTACTACTTACACCATGGCAAGCCAGTGCCTAAGGGCATTAGGCCTCATTCCTCCAGAGCTGCAGCCACCTCAGCAGTCTTTCTCAGGGGAGTTCCAACCACAGACATTTTAGAGGCGGCTACTTGGAGTTCACTGCACACCTTTACAAAGCATTATCATCTGCCACTCTACTCTAAATCCAGGGCAGGCTTTGCCACTGCAGTTCTGCAGGGCCTCATAGTCGCTCCTACTGCTGTCTAGTTCCAGCCTCCCAACCATAGCTTTGGGACTCTACCCAAATGTAATGACTGCAACAGTGAAACACGAAGAACATAGTACAGTTGTGTACATTTACCATAAATGTAGATGTTCAAGTGTATTCACTGTTGCAGTCCAGGTTACCCACCCGCCTTCCCCCTTTTTTCTTTTGGATCTTATCTTTCCTTCTCTGATTTATATTACCTATGTGGTGTATTTGCTTATAGATGAAGGTAAAATTTATATTGGTGTATTTCTGAATATATATATATATAAAATTTGGATACCCTTTTTGGGAGCACCTAATATCTGGGGCAAGAACAACTGAAGAAAATGGCATCAGCTGCTTCTTTTATACCCCTGACGACCTGACGTCAGGGAAGGGGCGACAGCAGCCGACGCAGGACCCAAGATTTTGGAATTCAGGCCAGCTGAGGGCAACCTGCCAGCAGGATTACCCAAATGTAATGACTGCAACAGTGAATACACTCGAACATCTACATTTATGGTAAGTGTACACAACTGTACTTTTCCATTTCTTCCTGTCCTCTGCATCTTGCTCTGTCACACCAACCTCCTGCATGTCGTCTCTCACCACATCCATAAACCTTATCTTAGGCCTTCCTCTTTTCCTGTTACCTTTCAGCTTCATCCTTAACATCTTTTTCCCCAATATACTCTGCATCCCTCCTCAGCACATGTCCAAACCAACATAATCTTGCCTCTCTGGCTTTGTCTCCAAACCTTCCAACCTGGGCTGACCCCTAATATACTTATTCCTAATCCTGTCCACCCTCGTCACACCCAGTTAAAATCTTAACATCTTTAACTCTTCCACATCCAGCTCTAACTCCTGCCTTTTTGTCATTGCCACTGTCTCCAACCCATATAACATAGCTGGTCTCACTACCCACTTGTAGACCTTCCCTTTCACTCTTACTGGTACTCGTCTGTCACAAATCACTTCTGACACTCTACTCCACCCACTTCATCCTGCCTGTACTCTCTTTTTCACCTCTCTTCCACACTCACCATTACTCTGAACTGTTAAATCCCAAGTATTTAAACTTATCCGCCTTCACCACCTCTACTCCCTGAATCCTCACCATTCCTCTATCCTCCCTCTCATTCACACACACATGTTCTGTCTTAGTCCTGCTGATCTTCATTCCTCTTCTCTCTAGAACATACCTCCACCTCTCCAGGGTCGTCTCCACCTGTTCCCTACTCTCACTACAGATCACAATGTCATCTGCAAACATCATAGTCCACGGGGGCTCCTGTCTGATCTCGTCTGTCAGCCTGTCCATCACTGTCATGCAAATAAGAAAGGGCTCAGAGCTGATCCTTGATGTAATCCCACCTCCACCTTAAACGCATCCATCACTCCCACCGCAGACCTCACTGGTGTCACACTACCCTCGTACATATCCTGTACCACTGTTACATACTTTTCTTGACACTTCCGACTTCCTCATACAATACCACAACGCCTCTCTAGGCACCCTGTCATATGCTTTCTCTAAGTCCACAAAGACACAATGCAATTCCTTATGACCTTCTCTGTACTTCTCCATCAACACTCTCAGAGCAAACATCGCATCTGTAGTGCTCTTTCCTGGCATGAAACCATACTGCTGATCACTGATCATCACCTTCCTTCTTAACCTAGCTTCCATTACTCTTTCCCATAACTTCATGCTATGACTATTCAATTTAATCCCTCTGTAGTTGCTACAGCTCTGTACATCAGCCTTATTCTTAAAAATCGGTACCAAAACACTTTTTCCATAATTCCTCGGGCATCCTCTCACTTTCCAAGATTTCATTAAACAATCTAGTTAAAAACTCCACTGCCATTTCACCTAAACACCTCCATGCTTCCGCAGGTATGTCATCTGGACCAACAGCCTTTCCATTCTTCATCTTCTTCATAACTGTCCTTACTTCCTCCTTGCTAATCCACTGCACTTCATGATTCGCTATCCAGACATCATCCAACCTTCTCTCCCTCTCATTCTCCTCATTCATCAGCCCCTCAAAGTACTCTTTCCATCTGCTCAACATACTCTCCTCGCTTCTGAGTACGTTTCCCCCATTATCCTTTATCACCCTTACCTGCTGCACATCTTTACTAGCTCGGTCCCTTTGTCTAGCCAATATGTACAGGTCCTTTTCTCCCTCCTTAGTGTCCAACCTTTCATACAACTCTTCATACGCCTTATCCTTAGCCACCTCATCTCCTTGCCATGCACCTCATTTCCTTATACTCCTGTCTACTTTCTTCATCTCTCTGGCAATCCCATTTCTTCGCCAACCTCTTTCTCTGTATACTCTCCTGTACTTCCTCATTCCACCACCAGGTCTCCTTGTCCTCCTTCTTCTTTCCAAATGGCACATCAAGCACTTTTCTAGCCATCTCCCTTACTAGCTCTGCTGTAGTTACCCAGTTATTCAGTAACTCTTCATTGCCACCCAGTGCCTGTCTCAACTCTTTCCTGAACTCCACCTCACAATTACCCTTTTTCGATTTCCACCATTTGATCCTTGGTGCTGCCCTCACACTCCTCCTCTTCTTGATCAGCAGTGTCATCCTACAAACCACCATCCTATGCTGCCTAACTACACTTTCCCCCTGCCACCACTTTACAGTCTCCAATCTCCTTCAGACTGGCCCTTCTACATAAAATATAATCCACCTGTGTGCATCTTCCTCCACTCTTGTATGTCACCCTTTGCTGTTCCCTCTTGTTAAAGTATGTATTCACCACAGCCATGTCCATCCTTTTCACAAAATCCACTACCATCTGACCTTCTGCATTCCTTTGCTTAACACCATACCCTACCCATCACTTCCTCATCCCCTCTGTTCCCTTCACAAGCATGCCCATTGAAGTCTGCTCCAATCACCACTCTCTCACCCTTTGGTACAGTCACCACCACTTCATCCAACTCGCTCCAAAATTTTTCTTTCTCATTCATTGCACACCCAACTTGTGGAGCATATCACTAACAACATTCATCATTACATCATCAATTTCCAGCTTCATAAACATCACTCTGTCTGACACTCTTTTCACCTCCAAAACACTCTTAGCATACTGTTCCTTCAGGATAACCCCTACGCCATTTCTCCTCCCATCCACACCATGATAAAACAATTTGAACCCACCTCCGATATACCTAGCCTTGCTCCCCTTCCATCTGGTCTCTTGCACACACAATATACCAACCTTCCTTCTGTCCATCATATCCGCTACCTGTACCAGTCATACTGCCAACATTCAAAGTTCCGACCCTCACTATCATAGTGCTAGCCTTTACCTGCCTTCGGGCATGCCTTCCCCCTCCTTCTGCCAACAGTAGCCCAATTTCCGCCAGCACCCTGTTGGCCAACTGTACTGGTGGTGGTCGTTGTTAACCCGGGCCTCGACCACTCCGGTATGTATATCTGTACTGTTGTCCGCAAGTATGATTTATGATGTATGTATGAAGGTACAGATGACAGCTATAAAAGGGATGTCTGCACATACAATCTTCAGAACTTTTTTTGCCATTTGGAAGGGGTGACTTGTACATTCAGTCTGCCGTTGAATATTATTTGTTTCATCTTACAATGTCAAATAAGTACCCCGTTGGGGATTTAATTTGTTGCAACTGCCTCTTGTTAATATCATCCAGGGAGGGCAAGTGTAGGTGTGGAAGGCAAATTCCACATAAGGATAGTCACAAGCTTTGTTCTGTTTAGGACCTACTCATGACGATTGCTCTTGTTCTATCTGTCAGGCCTTTGTACCCAAGACATTGCATAGTCATCTGTCGGCTTTAAACTTTTTTATTTCGAAAACCAAACACTCAAATGTCTGTCTAGGGACACAACGGAGGGTTCCAGGAGTTCTTCTGAGCCATCTGTGAAGAGGAAGGTCAGCAAAGCTAGGCCAGAAACCTCTTCAGCTCTGCCTTCTGCCTCCAACGTACCCCTTGAGGTTGGTGAAAATCCAGCAGTACACTCGGAGGTAGGGTTCAGTGGGTACTGCAGTGGAACCTGTCAGGAGTGGGGATCCTAGCACGTTCGAGGCTATGCATTTGTCCTGTTTGGATGACTTGGGGGAACAATGGCTTGTTATTTTATAGGACTCGACAACTATTCCTGCCACTCAGTCTAAGGATGTGTCGGACGTTAGGCCTACATCTGCCCATTCTCTTCAACACGAGAAGCATGTGAAAAAGAAGGAAAAGACCAGGCATACCACCGTTCCTTCTACACCTTCATCGGATTGGGATGCTTTCTCACAGGGTTTCATTAAGTCTCATATTTTAGCTTCCAGGATATTGGTCAAACTTTTTCTTAAAGGTGTCCTACACATGAAGCCTCCTAGTAAACCAGTTCTTCCTCCTTGGGGTCTTAACTATGTGTTAGAGAAGCTTACTCATGCCCCTTTTGAGCCAGTGGCCTCCGCTTCTCTAAAGTTTTATACATGGAAGACAATATTCTTAGTACCCTTATATTCTGCTAGGAAGGCCTCTGAAATTCAGGCATTAATGATTTTGCCCCCCTTTTTGGTTTTCCACAAGGACAGTGTGTCTTTGAAAACTAATCCATTCTTTATGCCTAAAGTGGTAAATAATCAGTCTATCCAGTTGCCTGTTTTCTTCCCTTCACTTCAGTCCCCTAGTGAGAGGATTCTGCATTCCTTGGATGAGCATAGACAACTCCGATTTTATATTGACAAAACAAAGTCTATTAGGAAGTCTGATTAACTTTTTTGTCATTTCATCCTAGAGCTCTGGTTTTACCTGTTTCCAAACAAAATATCTCTTCATGGCTCTCTAAGGCTATTGTCTTTTGTTATGATTTTCATGGAAAATCCTTATCTTCTGTTAAGGCCCATTACACAAGATCTGTTGCCTCTTCAGGGGCTTTCTTCAAAGGGCTGGATGCTCACTCAGTTTTGGAAGCTGCCACCTGGTCATCTGTTCATACATTTTCAAAGCATTACAAGGACACTGTCTCCAGATCCAGGGCAATTCTGCATGGGTTTGTAGAAAAATGCTGCTTCTTAGTCTTCTCCATTTCACACCCCCCCCCCGGGTTCCCTTTGAGCTTTTGTACTTTCCCATATGTAAAGAATACTGCAACATTGACTAGAAGGACATACAGTAGTTGTGTAAAGTCTTACCATAACCATAGATGTCTTTCTCTTCCATGTTGCAGTATTCTATCCCACCTACCTTCCCCCTGCAACTTGTTCTTTCTAGGATGACTAATCTTTAGGCTCCCTTTGGCTTCCTTTCCTCATGGGGCTAACTTATTCTGAAGATTGTACATGCGGACATCCCTTTTATGACTGATGTTATCTGTGCCTCCGTGCAGTGTCCCACGTGCAGGCAGTGAATTTAAGCTTTTGTATACAGGCTGGACATCGAGACATTGGGCAGAATACAATCTATATGTAAAAAATACTGCAACATAGAGGAGAAGGACATCTATGGTTATGGTAGGACTTTACACAACTATTCTTTCATGCATGTAGTTCAGGAGATCATTAAAGATCTTAGCCCAAATTCCCAATTGCCCCAAAGCACTGTCTTGCTTATGTGAATTGCTCAAGGTCACACAGAAAGCAAAGGTGGAAAGATGTAAAACGCATGCCCTTAGCATGGGAAGAAGCTCATTAATATATCAGAGCTTTAGTTCACTGCACTAACTGCCAGACTTGGGAGATGCATTTTAGACCTCAGCCTTCTGATAATTTTGACTGTCCTGTCACCTACCATGCTGGTGCAGTTACAACTTGGGCATATTTTTACCGTATAAGTTGATCTCTCCAGGAACCATGTATGTTGGTTCTCTGGACTTGGATTGGCCTTCCATCCACGTTTAACTTTTGGAATTTCCTGTAACTTGGTCAGTATTTACTTGGGTGTATCACTTGTAAACAGTGTAGATGCCAAGTGTTCATTGTTTTCTTGATTTGCATGAGGTCTGCTTGACCTATGGTTGGAGTGAAGTGGTGGTCTCAGTTTGGCATGTCATACCAGGTATACCATGGCATAGGTCATGTGTAGCCCTGATTAGTGGCACTTCAAAAAAAAAAAAAAAGCCAGTTTGGAATGAAGGACAGAATGAATCCAGTCAGAATCAAGGTAGGTCTCATTATAAATTATCTGAAATGGTAACATCTGATGTTATGTTGTCCTATCTTGTCTTCATTCTTTGCCGGTTGGGTTTGGAACCGAGAATCGGTTCCCACTCTGCCTAAACTAAAGCTCAAGAGCTTCCACTGGCTCGAGGCAATACCTT
This sequence comes from Protopterus annectens, assembly GCF_019279795.1. Taxonomy (NCBI): domain Eukaryota; kingdom Metazoa; phylum Chordata; order Ceratodontiformes; family Protopteridae; genus Protopterus; species Protopterus annectens. The sequence continues at coordinate 1,407,513,417 of NC_056726.1, forward strand.
ATCCCATCATGCTTAGGGAGATTACCTAGATCACATTTGCTGCTAGGCTCCAGGCTAAGTGGAATCATTATTCTTTATTGTACTACCATTTTTGATAAAAATTTTTATGTTTTTGAAGTCTTCTTTCTTAGTGTATTAGATAACTTATTTGACTGTTGTGATATTTGAGGTGTTTGTTGTTGGCCGTCACCTTTTCACTAGGCCATTTGTCTCCCTATCTCATTTCTAAGTCTTTTAGGTAGTTTCCTTGGAAGTCTAAAATATTTTGTTTCCTCCCCTTCTTAATGTCCATTTTAGCTAGAGGGCTTGTTCTCAGCCCGTTTAACTTAGAGGGCTCCCCTCCCTTTCTGACTTGTTTTTCTGGTGAGGAGTCGTCGTTTAAGTTAGAGACTTCTTTGACTAGAGGAGATTGTCGTTTAAATTAGAGACTTTTCCTCTAGTTTCCTCCTACTTCCTTATGGTCGTTCTGGTTGTTGTTTAAAAAAAAAAAAAAAAGGTGCTGTTGTTAGCTTACCTTTCGTTAGAGTTTTTTGTTAGTGTGTGTTTATACTGTCAATAGCCATGTCTAAAGACAATAAGGAAACAAAGCCTTCAGGCTTCAAAAAATGTGATAAAGCCAAAAAATGTCCTTGACAGATGGACAAACCAGCTGTGTGTACTGTTTAGGTGCTGTCCATCTGAAAGAGTCGTGCTGTTTTTGCCACACTTTAAGTTTGAGTTTTATTGGAGAGGAAAAATAAATTAATAGTCAAGGGATTTTTAAAGTTCCTTTTTCTGAGGAGCTGGAAGAAAAAGGGAGTTCCCCAAAACCTTCACAATCCCCTGGATATGACAAGTCTTACAAAAGAGCTTCTTCAAGGGCTCCAGCATCTGAGCCATCGAAGAAGCAGGCGATAGATTCATCCACGGAACCAAAGGCTTTCGGGCCCGAAAAAGCTATCCATCTCCACTAGGTATTTCGGAGCTGATAGAGAGTCATAGTTGGAGCTGGTCCCCAGTTCTGGAACTGGTCTCCTCAGTACTGCATTCTCCTATACTACAATCCATCAGGTCCTTGACCCCATCCTCTTGGTCCTCCAGGAGTCTCTCGGACGATGATGTGGAGCGGGTGGTCAACAGGCTGTTACAGACACTCGCTCTGGCTAAGATTCTCTCGCGCCCAGCCAGGAAGGATTCGGGCCCGACAACCGTCATTCCCCCTTCTTCAATTCCTCCTCTGACCCATGTGGCTTCAGAGTGGGAGTGCTTGGATCTGATTGCAGTGGAACCATCGGGACCGAGACCTGTTCCAGGTTCTTCGGTCCCGACATCTGCTCTGACCTCCTTGGTGCCATCGTCTATTGAGGAGTCTAGGGGCCGAAGCTCCCTCGTTGGGTCAGGGGAGGAGAGTCAGGTTGGACAGTTGTCTGATCCGAATCTACCTGTTGGGGCCTTGGCACAGGAGAGCTCGGTACCTACATCGGCCTCTGAGCCCACCTCCTTGGCTCGAGGACCATCCCCTGGCTCTTCGAAGCGGGGTTGTGGTGCCTTCGAGGTCACAAGGAGACTGCTGTCACCCAAGATGGCTCTACTCTTGGATCCAACCACTCTTCCCCCAAAAGTGCCGGAGTCTGCCTCTTTACGATCTCTCTCCCCAGGAGTGGAGACCCAAAGTCTCAGGATGCCTCATTGGGTGAAACCACCTCTTTTGAAACCTCCCCCAAGTACCCCTCTGGAGATGTCCCCCAGAAAAGGACATGTAAGAGGAAACATCTAGACTCCCCCGAGGAGTCTTATCATGGACCTAGATGATTCAGAATGGTCACCCTCTGAGGATGTCTCCTTTGTGGACATCCTAGAAATGCTTAAGCAGAGAGGTGGTTGGAAGTCCATTATCCCTTCTGAGGATGAGTCCGTGTACCTGAAGGCTTTTGGGTTTCACCCCTCCACCTCTTGGGTGACTCCACCTTTTGATCAACTCCTAAATGTAGTCAGTTGAAAGGCGTGGGGCTCTCCGGAATCTGTGGAACCTGTACCAAGTAGGCCGAACAAATTTATCAGTGCACCATCTGATAAGGAATTCCTCACAAAAGATGCTATATTGGTGGCAGTAGCCACCAAAAAGGAATTGTCTGAGACGTCCTCATCTGTCTATCCACTGAATAAAGAATCTCGTATGATGGACAGGTATGGAAAGCATATGTTTTCGTCAGCAGCCTTTACCTTTAGGTCGCTGAACTATTTTACCCATCTTGCTAGGCTTCAGAGGGATCTCCTGAAGGAGTTAGGTGATACCCTCCAAGGTTCTACAGCTGTGGGAGTTTCAGACAAGGTGATCTCTCAGCTTTCTACCTTAAATTTTGTGATAAACTCCTCCATGCGGCTCATGTCTTATACAGCCAATGGAGCAAGTAGGGTGGCGAGTACAGGACTTTCCCTGAGGAGGCATTCCTGGATGCAGTATGCATGTTACCAGAGCCCTTCAAGTCTTCCTTTATCAACACTCCATTCGATCAATCGTCCTTGTTCAGGCCAAAAGTGAAAGTGACTCTGATCAGGTGCGAGGAAGAGGCAAAGACTCTTTCTGCTGTGGGAGTCCATTTTTCCCTCCTTAGCACACCTTACCCCAAAAGCCAGAAGGGGGAAAATGTGGTTCTGTAAGTCCCAGAGAGCCTTTCCAGATGCACATCGTGATTCTTCCCCCAGAGGCAGAGGGGGAAACAACAATGGAAGACACCGACCTCATGGCAGAGGGGGTCCGCAAAATCAGGGGGACAGGTATACATTCCTAGGTAGGCCCTTCCAGCGCTCCTGAAAGGAGGCCTGTTTGTCCACCTCTGGAGGCAGTCGGGGGTCGCTTGTCACTGTACCCAAATGCTTGGCTAAACATAAATGACAAATGGATACAAGCAGTCATATCCAGAGGCTACTGTATACACTTTTCCTCTCCCCCTTTAGAAAAGAGGTCAGTCCCGGATGTTCCACCCAATCAGAGGGGCCGGGCAACCCCAGAAGTTCAAAGATTGCTTGAAAAAAAAAAGACTCATTCAAAACATCCCCGCAGACCAAATTGGATCCTGAACTTATTCAAGGTTCTTTTTAGTTCCAAAAAAGACAGGGGACTGGTGCCCCATTTTGGATCTCAGCAGACTAAACAATTTCATAAAGAAATTGAAGTTCTGGATGGTGACACTGCAGTCATACTCCCCTTTCTGGGGAAAGACAATTGGATGTGCTGGATAGATCTCCAGGATGCGTACTACCATATAAAGATAGGCAATCCCAGAGTCACTTACGCTTACGGCTGGGAGCCAGTCATTACCAATTCCGAGCTCTACCCTTTGGTCTCACTACAGCCCCCAGAGTGTTAACCAAATGCATGGCAGTAGTCACGACTCTCTTGAGGCGTCTAGGATTCTGAGTGTTTCTGTACATGGACGACTGGCCCCTAACCACCACCACCGAGCATCTACTTACCAGAGCAAGCGACATCATTATCCACCTTTTCTCTCAACTAGGCATTACGATAAATTTTGAAAAGTCTGCCTTGTTGCCATCACAACATATTGTATTTATACGAGCAGACTTAGTAGCCAAACTTCCTCCTGACAGGATACAAATCCTACGCCAACAAGTAGAAAACCTACTGACAAAGAAGAAAGTACAAGCAAAGGTTGTTTTAAAGATCTTGGGTACCATGACAGCAGCGATAACCTTGGTACCTCTCACATGCTTACACATGAGAGTTCTCCAGTGGTTACTCTTCACCCAATGGTCCGTGCAGGAGCTGCACCTGTCCCACAAGATTATCATAATGGAATTCTGCAAGAGGGATCTATGCTGGTGGCTTCATTCTACTCAGGTGGTTTTCGGCAGACCATTCATTCCCCCACAACCAATAGCTACAGTGACCACGGATGCTTCCCAGATAGGGAGGGGGCATTATCTGGGGAAAACTGTCCAAGGAGTTTGGCAGGAATACGAGAACCACTTGCACATCAGTGACCTACAGATGAAAGCAGTGCTTTTGGCATTGCAGGCATTTCACAACTCCCTTCCACTAGGAATGATTGCAATCCAGACAGACAATGTCAGTCGTGTGGTACATAAACAAACAAGGAGGAACCAGATCTTACCCCTTATGTTGGGAGGCTCAAAGAGTATGGCTGTGGGAAATCTCTTCCCAGTGCTTTCTAATAGCAATGCATATCCCGGGGAAATCCAGCATGATAGCAGACAAAACTCAGCATAGCTTTTCTAATGCTTCACGAGTGGTCCCTGAAACATGAAATTGTGAAATAGATTTTTCGCAAGTGGGGCCAGCCTTGCTCTGACCTTTTTGCAACATCCATGAATGCCAAATGCAGCAGCTATTTTGCCCTTTACCCCCCCCTCCGGGGGAGTCACCAAGGGATGCACTTGTACATGATTGGCCCAGGGTATCCTTTATGCCTTCCCCCCCATTTCCCTTGATCCCCAAAGTCCTTCAGAAAGCCAACACATTGAGAAGCAAGTTAATACTCTTTGTCCATACTGGCCTCATCAAATTTGGCTCCCTTTCCTATGGCCCCATCTACAAGAGGATCCATGGATTCTGGACCCAGTTCTAGACCTTCTGACTCATCCATCAGGAATGCTCCATCCCTCGATAAAAACTCTCAAACTGACAGCTAGGCTGCTCCACTTCCACTCCTAGCCAGGCTTCTGAATATATCCCCCACTGTGAAACATATTCAGTCTTTCTTGCCACGCGGTGCCCAAAGCAGAAGCAGTTCGCAAGTGCCGGTCGGCCGACACCTGAGATTTTCGAATCGAATTTCAGTCCGAAGTCTTCAATAAAGCTAAGTACCCCATTGGGGAACCTCAGTCCGATGTCAGAAAAAGTTAACAATTGCATTTCTTGTGGGAAGCAAATACCTCATAAGGATTTCCATTCTTATTGCATTCCTTGCCTAGGCCCAGACCATGACGTCACAGGTTGTCGGTTTTGTGCTAGGTTTAATAAACGAACTATCAAACGCCATTTTGACTTTGCACGACATTACTTTGGTAGGAAAGTTATATCATGCCATCGGAGCAGCCAACGACTGGCATGCATAAAAAATGCAAGGATAAGGACAGGCAGCCTAGGATCAAGCCAGACTCCGAGGCCTCTGCTAGGCCTGTCGCCGGTTCCCCAGTTTTTAGTGAGGTGCCTACACAGCCCCTGACGACCACAGAATTGGAACCCCAGACAGCTGCGAATTCTCAAGTGGAGTGTACTAGGCCATCGCAGCCATCTTCATTAGGCCCTTCCGACACCGGAGCAGAAGGAGATCCCGGTGCAGTAGAAACACCTTCGGTTGCAGAAGGTGTCTTCAGACCGACTACACTCACCATTAAATCTTATGCTAAGCTTAAAACCAAAAAAGACTGTACATCAGTCTACAGTTCAAGGCCCCATGCCTAAGCAACAGATGCTTAAGATGGCTGAAGATTTGATTACCCTAATCAGGGGTTCCCATCCCCCTCCAGATTAAAGACCAAGAAAAGAGGAGGATTATGCTTCCTCTGACCAGGTTTCAATTTCCTCAGATTCTTCTGAGGACAAGATTATACTTTTCCCCCTTATGAAGACTCTGATGCTGAAGACTCTATTCCCTCAGCATCTCCCCCTGAAGACTACTCCTTTGGGGAAACTTTACACACCATGAGGGAACATTTCCACTGGGAAGGACAGGACTACTCTGATTCAAAGAAAAGGCTCAGAGAGTTCCTTTTACTACCCCAGCACAGACCACTTGCTATCCCTCCAGTTTTAGACATTGTGGATGATGTTTACTTAGAGTCTAGTCTAAATCCAGACTCTCTACCACCTGCTCCAGCCAAACCAGACAGATACTACAGATTACCAGACTCACACAAATTCCTTTATAAAAGCCCTATGGCTGATCCAGAAACAATTTCCCAGGGTCCCAAAGGGGCCAAAGCTTTTATGGCTAAAAATCCTGTACCCTCTGAAAGGGATTCCCTAGATAGATGGGGAAAGAAGATAAACACCTCAGCTGCTCTGGCTATGATAGCATTAAATTGTCAGTTTCACATGCTGAAATATCAGCAATTCCTAATGTCTCAATTAAAACAAAAAATGAGCAGACCTTCTGAACAGTCTGAATTCAAGGAAATGCAGGATCTGTTGCATGCAGCTGAACAGGTGGGCAAACATACTTTACAATGTGGATTTGATTCTTTGGAAGCTTCATGTAGAGCAGCTGTTACTGGGTCTGTCATACGTAGACATGCTTGGTTAAAAGAACAAACCCTACCTGATCATGTTAAAGCAAAATTATTGGATGCACCTTTACAGCAGGATGCCTTATTTGGTGCCAAAATAGAAGAGGTTTTAAAGAAAATGGAGGATAAGGCAAAGTCTATGAAGACGGTCAAGGATTTTTTACAGTTACAACCCCCTCGTTTCAGCAGAAATTGGCCAACAAAAAACTGGTCATTTCTAGCTTCTGACAGATCACAGGGGGGCAAATACAGATGCCCAAGGGGCCTAGTCCCAAGGCCCTTACAAACCTCGCCAATGGGGTACTGCTACCCAGAAGGGAGGAGAAGACAGGCCCCAAGCTAGCAGAAGACAAACACAATGACTCAACCCTCAAATTACCAAGCAAATCTCTCTTGGGAGGAAAATTAGCACTTTTTACAGACAATTGGCACATCATCAGAAAAGACAAACTGGTCCTAAACATTGTCTCACAAGGATACAGATTCCACTTTCATACCTTGCCAAGCATAAAAGGAATGCCAAACCTGCCACCTTATCAATGGGCAGAAGCACAAAAACAAATTACAGCTCTCATGGACATGAGAGCCATTCAACAGGTACCTACACAGGAGCAAGGACAAGGATTTTACTCAAGACTCGAATTTCTAGTCCCCAGAAAGGACAAAGCATGGAGACCCATTCTGGATATTTCAATTCTGAACACCTATCTGCAAGTACCAAAATTCAAGATGCTAACACTACAGCAGCTTCTTCCCATGCTGGGCAAGAAGGCTTGTGTAGTAATGTTGGATCTCAAGGAAGCATACTTGCATGTCCCTATCAGACAAAATTGCAGAAGATACCTCCGCTTCATTGCAGGTTGAACCCATTATCAATTCTCTGCATTGCCCTTTGGCTTATCTACTGTGCCCAGGGTCTTCACAAAATTCCTGGCACCAGTAATTGCATACTGCAGACAAAGAGGAATTCAAATATACCCATACCTGGACGACTGCCTTACTCAAGCAGAAAGCAAGGACATTCTTTTAAAGCATCTGGCATTTGTCAAACACCTTCTAAGTTGCCTAGGGTACACAGTAAATGAAAAGAAATCAAAACCAGTGCCCTCACAAAACATAATATTCCTGTGTGCCAGCTTGTATACAACGGCCTAGATGGCTTATCTCACGCCAGACAAGCAACAGCAGCTGACTCAATACTTCAAAATAATGGCAACAAAGACCCAACTCCCTGCAAGAAAAATTCTGCAGGCTTTGGGATTCATGGCATCTTGCATACTGCTAATACCATTTGCAAAACTGCATATGAGGAAATTACAATGGTACCTGAAAAGCGTATGGACTCAGCACAGCCACAGCTTAGAAACAATGATACCACTCATTCCCTGCCCTCAACAGGAGTTTCTATGATGGGCACAGGCATGTCACCTCAACAAGGGCCAGCCTTTCACCTTACCCACAGCCAGGCAAACTTTAATAACAGATGCATCGGACTATGCCTGGGGAGCACACATGGCAGGACAGTGCATTCAGGGCAAATGGACTACAGATCAAAGGCATCTGCATATCAATCAAAAAGAAATGCTAGCAGTACAGAATGCCCTAACAGCCTTCGAGGACCTCTTACACCCAGGACAACTAATAATAAAGATGGGCAATACCACAGTAATGTGGTACATAAGCAAGGGGGCACTATGCAGGCAAGCAATGACCTTGTGCAACACAGCACTGTCTTACCAAGTTCAACTACAAGCACAATTCCTGCCAGGAAAGAAAAACACATTGGCAGACGACCTAAGCAGAAACATCATGGATCCCCATGAGTGGAAACTAGATCCACAAGTATTTGCAATGATAACTCAAAAATGGGGATGCCCAGACATAGATCTGTTTGCCAACCCCCAAAACTACCAACTTCAAAAATTTTGCACAAGGACATTCCACCCACAAGCTTGGAAAGTGGACTCCCTCTCATTCAGTTGGAAAACATTAACAGTGTATGCCTTTCCTCCGCTGCCTCTTCTAGCTAAGGTACTGCTGAAAGTCAGATTAGAGAGGCCACAAATGATACTCATTGCACCAGACTGGCCATGCCAGCATTGGTATCCAATTCTAAGGAACATGGCCCACGGCCCACCATGGATTTTACCACAAATTCCTCACCTGCTCACCCAGCGAGACAATCAGATTCTACACAGCCAGCTCAATACTTTAAACCTGGCTACATAGCAAATTACCTAAACAACCAGCCAACACCTCTATCCAAAGCTGTTATGGATGTCATTCTGGAGGCCAGGAGGCCTAGCACCAGGAAAACCTATTCAGACAAATGGAAAAGATTTTGCGCCTGGAACCAGGCCAAAGGCCAAAATCCCCTTGATCCAAACATTCCTCAGATTCTACAATATTTAACTGATGTTGCACAAAGGACTTTCCTTTTCATCTATTAAGATCCACGCCTCAGCAATTTCAGCCCATTACAACACGGATCCTCCTTTATTTTTACATCCACTGCTAAGACAGTATCTTCAGAGGGGCTAAGAACATAAGACCACCCAGGAGAGCACCAACACCTACTTGGGATCTCAACTTTGTTCTGGAAAAGCTTACACTGCCGCCCTTTGAACCAGCTTTTTCAGCTGATTTAAAATTTCTTTCATGGAAAACTGCTCTGCTGCTCGCAATAACTTCAGCTAGAAGAGTCTCAGAGCTACAGGCACTAATGGTAGCGGAGCCTTTCCTCATTTTTCATCAAGACAGAGTCTCTCTATGAACTTAACCCTTCCTTTATGCCAAAGGTGGTATCCAGTGTGGCCCTAAACCAAACCATTCATTTGCCCACCTTTTTCCCAAATCCCCAGAACAAAGGAGAAAGACTCCTGCACTCTTTGGACATTCACAGGCAATTACGGTACTACTTGGATAAAACTAAGGTTTTCAGAAAATCTGACCAGCTCTTTGTAGCCTATGCTGCAAGATCACAAGGAAAAGCTATCTCAAAACAGACCATTTCAAAATGGATAGGACATTGCATACGTTTCTGCTACACGCATCATGGGAAACCGGTACCTGCTAACATTAGGTCCCACTCCACCAGGGCTACAGCTACATCTACATCAGCAGCCTTTCTCAGGGGGGTGCCAACCAAGGATATTCTGGAAGCTGCACACCTTCACCAAACACTATCACTTGCCTCTATATTCTAAGACTAGAGCTGGTTTTGCCACTGCAGTTTTGCAGGGCCTACTAGCTTTTAATCCTGTTTAACTCCACCACCCATCCTTAGCTTTGGGATTCAACCCAAGTGTGATGACTGCAGCAGGGTAACACGATGAACATAGTACAGTTTTGTACCTACCATAAATGTAGATGTTTGAGTGTTCGCCCTGCTGCAGTCCAGGTTACCCTCACTCCATCCCCTCTGAACTAACTACACTTATCTATATCTTTCTATCCTATACAACCTCTGTGGTGTATTTGCTTGTGACTGAAGGTATTGTTTTATTTTTATATGTATATTTTTATATAGCAATATGTATTGCCTACCTATTGGGGGCACCTGACATCTGGGGCAAGAAAAACTGAAGAAAATGGCGTTGGATGCCTCTTATATACCCCTGGCGCACTGACGTCAGTGAAAAAGCGACAGCAACTGACGCCGGACCAAGACTTTGGAACTCTGGCCAACTGTGGGGACCGCCTGATGGCAGGATAACCCAAGTGTGATGACTGCAGCAGGGTGAACACTTGAACATCTACATTTACGGTAGGTACAAAACTACTTTTCCCTGAGAGCTAATCCATCATTCCTACCCAAAGTCTGCTCTGAGACAAACTTGAATCAATCTGTTGACCTACCTGTTTTCTTCCCAAACTATGACAACAAGGCAAAATATAAATTACCAATTGGATGTACACAGGCAGTTACATTTTTACCTGGACAGGATGAAAGAATTCAGGAAATCTGATCAACTGTTTGCATCATTTTCAGACAAAAAGAAGGGCGCCCCAATATCAAAAGTCACTTTGTCAAAGTGGCATACTGGTGCCCTTATTTATTCATATACTTCCCAAAACAGACAACTGCCTGGAAAAATGCAAGGTAATTCAATAAGAACCATTGCAACATCATCTGCTTTTCAGGCTAGGCTACCTATGGATTCAGTTTGTACTGCAGCGACGTGCGTAAAACCTCGTACCTTTATCACTCATTACAAAGCAGACTTTGCCTCCTGGAACAGGGCTTCCTTTGGATTCACTGTTCTGAAGAGTTTGTTCCCTTGAGCCACCCAAGAAAGAAGGCACTGGGAACGCTGTCCCAACAAGCAAAGAATGAAGGTGAGATAGGACAACATAACATGAAGAAGTTGTGTACTCACCATAACATTCCATGTTTGTTGTCCATCTTCCCTTCATTCTTGCTTCCCACCCTCCTTCCCCCAACCTTCACTCCTGGAGGATTGAGAGGTCTTTATTAGATTTGGAACGCTTGTTCTCTGATTTCCTTCTTAGTCCTAGGTGGCACATGTTTATCTGTCTACTATTGTATGTGTATAACTGTTACTCTGTTCAATATTTTCAAACAAGATCTGGATAATCTCCGTAAGCATGATGGGATAGGGTATTGCCTTGTGCCAGTGGATGCTCTCAAGCTTTAGTATAGGTTGAGTTGGAACCGATTCTCGGGTCTGAACCCAACAAGCAAAGAATGAAGGTGAGATTAACAACAAACATGGAATGTTATGGTGAGTACATAACTTATTTTTATTTCCCGCTGTACCTCAGTAACTCTTTCTCTGTGTTTGATGTCTGAGTACAGCATGCAATCTCTTCTCTAAATAGTTTTATGTATTATCCATTGTTTTGTTTTTTTGCATATATATGCAGTTTCTGTGAAAGTGAAAAAAAATGTTACATCTCTAAACTACTGTCTATGAAATGGAATGTGCCACTATATAACTTCAGTTTTCTCTGCAGAACTTTACACTACAATATTTTGCGTCAAGGCATAATATTTTCTAAAGAGTCTCTCCTTTCATGGAATTTGATTATCAGATATAGTAAACAATTTTGTGAATGAAGATTGGTATTTTAAATGCCTTAATAACTTTCAGGCATTATTTATTTATTTAACATTTGTTGACTGGGAAAGTCTGACTAGGACAGAGCCTATTTTCAGCAGATGCCTGGGAGAAACACTCCAGATTCATGTCTTTGGAATGTGGGAGGAAATCAGAGCACCCAGGGGAAACCTACGCAAATACAGGGAGGACATGCAGACCTGCATTAAGGAAAGTGTGCTTAATTTCTCCATTTTTTTCTCACTAATGCCGGTTTTCACTCTTTTGTGTTACTTTGTGACTAGTGATACCATCAAAGGAGAGCGTTGGCTACGCTTTTAAATATATCTTAATACTGGCTAAGCCTTTGTTGTTCTTGAATTTGGAAACCTTCAGAATCAATGATTCACATTAAGACTCTTTTCTAAGGCTCTAGTAATATTCAGAGGTATTGTGCTTGGTCTTGTTGAATGGGGCTCCCTTTCTTCCAGCTTTGGTGAGGAATGATGCAGCCAATGATGGGTAAAGTTGTGTCAAAGAAGATATCTAATCCTATTAAGATGGATGTCTTCGATAATAAAATGAATCATCTGCTGGAATGGTCTTCAGAGCTCAGGGCTCCTTTTGCATATGGTTCATAAGTAAGTACTAGGCAATCAGTCTACATACTATTACAAGCCTGTCAGATAACCAGTCAGTGACCAGAGGTGAGAGTCAAGCCCATAAACATCTTAACTGTTATGCAAGTGCTATTTTAAGTAGCTACCAGACAAAAGTAAACCTACAGTTGTCCCTCTTACAAGAATCTGAAGTAGATGTTGCAGAATTGTACTTTTTATGAGTGTTATACATTTCCAGTAGGTTTAGTTATCCTTTGTATAAGAGTTTAGGTGCCATAAGGGAAATGATGTTGGCATATCTACAGAAATGTCTTTAGGGGTCTGAAGCTGCTACTTTACTGATTAACTGTATAGGTGCAAAGGTTCTGATTCCACTTCCTCTTCACAGGCTTTGTCAAGTTGTACATAACCCTACCTTGTCACTCTCTCAGCTTTATTGTATGCCTTTAAGGGTCAACTACAGGAGTTTCTTTTTTTGACATTGTGATGGGTCCCTACTCTGAGCCAGCAATCAAGGAGACTCAATCCTCACCACTGACTCTTTTTTAATTTCTCCAAGTCTTTTGGGTTTCTAATACCATAATGGGAATGGACCCCATTCCTAAGTCAAAGTACGATTATTGTTCATGAAATTATTGTTTCAATCTTTGATGTCAGCCAAAAGTGCTCTTCGCAGCACCTGCAATGTGCCCAGTAATGACTCCTCCTGCAAATCATACGGAGTTGCATGGATTGGTAACATATCTAAATACGATTGTAGATTCTTTTATATAAGACATGTTACTCCTACTACTATTGGAACTGTCTGGGTATCTTTCTTCTACATTGCTCTTGTTTCTGCCTGCAGATCCTGATATTTTATGACTTTGTGTCTGTACGCAAGACACTGTAGTCACTGGGTGTAGTGATTTCAATGATCAATGCTACTCTTGTCTTCTTTTTGTGGACCACTATATCCAGTTTCCTAGCATCTATCTTTTGAACTGTTGGCAATTGGTGATCCCATGTGATATAAACTTCATCATTTTCTATGATGCTTTGTGGCTCATGTTTCCAGTTTTTTTTCAGCCACTTCAATACCATAATGATTGCATAATCCCCAGTGCAACAATCTTGCCACATTATTGTGCCTTTCAGTATACAGTCCTTCTGCCATTAGTATATCACAACCAGCAACAAGGTGTGCAACTGTTTCCAATTCAATTTTACAAAACCCACACTTGTTTGTTTCTCCCACATGTTCAATGGACTTTGTAAACCAACATGTATGTAGTCCACTGTCTTGGGCTGTCAGTATTAACCTTTCATCTCTTTGAGTTTGCCTCTCCTTAACCATTCCTGTGTTCATTCCTGATCAACATGAGGTTCTTCCATATGTTTTTTGTACTTGCAACTATATTTATGCTTTTTTCACATTTCTTGCCTTTTCATCTGGTCATCCACTCCAGAGTGGGATGGTTACCAAGAGCAAAGATAGATTCACAGAATATTTTTAGAAGCACCAAGCACAATTTCCCTTAAGAGCATACACTGAGCACACTCCAGACTTGGGGCTGGAATCTCTTTCTCCAGACCCACACTGACCACTGTAGCTTTCTTTCTCTGTTCCCAATACCTGAGACACGCATTTGGATATCTGAGTTTCACACACACCTGGGAAAAGCTGGGACAGATTTACTAGCTGTGCCCCTTTCTGCTCAGACTCTGAGGTAATCATACTGCCACCAGTCAGCTACCCTAAGGGTCTTACAAAGGGTACCCAATTGTACTGTATAAAATTAATATTAATACAAAAGATCCGTCTCCTCTATCCACTTACCTCACGTCCTTCCCACAAAGTCTTTATGGTTAATGGTCCTACCTATGGCGCCATTTTTAAATTAGAACCCCTTCCCTGTGGTCGGTCTTCAGCATGTCTGCTTGTGTGCTCTCCATTTGCTCAGCTTTACTTTCTTCCGGTGCGCCGGTGCGTGCTTCCCCCAATCTTGTTACAACTACCAGGGAATCCCAACTCCCCCAAGGAAAGAATCCTGGGACAGATAAATTTATTTGCTCCACCGGCTTGTATGCTATAAATAATTAGCGTGTACGTGTTCTTTATTATTTTTCCTACAGTTGTATAACTCTAAGGATAGGCTAATAGAGTTAGATAAGCTTAGCCTCTCTTATGTTAAGTTGCTTGTGCCTGAAGTACTCATGGTGAGCACACCAGCGGTCACCCACAGCTGGACCTCATAGCCTTATCTCCCCTTAATGTATATGCTTATGCTGTAAATCATACTAAATGCCACTAGGTGACAGCATATTCCCACACTCATTTCACTGCCTTACTGTAGTTTTTAACTGCTCTGTTTGGTATCTTGCCTAAGTTGCAGCAGCCACATTGTAACTTTTGAAATACAGTTCTAAAAATTTTGGTATCTTGCCTAAGCTGCACTGTAACTTTTAAAATTTACATACCTTTGGCTCCACCATTAGCTTTGGTGCAAAAAAGCAGCTGTGTTACTAATTGGTTATTGCACACGTCTCCTCACTACTACTACTTGGTTCTGCCCCGCTCTGTTCACCCTATGGGCTCACTCTGCTCCCCTCCCTGCCCCCTTTCCCACCTGCCCCCAGCACCTCTTCCCTTATAGCCACAAAACCACTCCCACTGTACAATCAACCAATCACAGGCAGTCTCTCCCTCTATCACATATCTTTTTCCAGCTTACTTTCCATACTCTAGTAATCCCTCCTCTATACTATCTTCTTCCCGTACCACAATACAATTCACATATAATAATAGAAATACCTGCCATTTCTAATTTATCCCCATAATCTTCACATTATATCTATACCCAACATGGCTATCAAACCCTCACTAACTCTACCCTTATTATGTCTCCCTCTCTTGCCTTCTCCATCTCACCACACTCTCCCATATCTCTCATTCTCCCTTCTACCATACAACCTCCACTTTTCTCACATTCAAGTCAAACTTCACACCTTATATTTCTCCATACCTCTATAATTATAGTGACTCCCACCTATTTATCAAAAAATTTGTTCCTGACATCTCTAACACAGCCCATATTCCTTCCATCCCAGTCCATAATTGCTGCCCTGCCCTCAATCCTAACTATAAAGGCTCTAAACATCATTCTACACTTCTACGTCAACTGATTTCAATCCTCCTCTCTGGTGACATTCATCACAACCCAGGTCCCTCAACCTACCAGAACAATATCTCACCCTACCATCTTCATTCTCTCCCCATAAATCCCTCCTATTTGCTACAATAAAAGCCCAAAGTTTATGCACAAATTAGCTAATTTCCATGCCTGGCTATCCTATAATCAATCTGACATACTTTCTGTCTCAGAAACATGGTTAAAACCTCATGTAAAAGACCCTGAAGTCACTCCTCCAAATTATAGTATTTTAAGAAAGGACAGAACCCCCCCCCCAAAAAGGTGGTGGAGTGGCCTTACTTTACTCATCTTCCCTAACAGTTACCCCTACACTAAAGCTATACCTCAATTTGCTACAGCTGAAGTAACCTTGGCCCTCCTAAAGATTAATAACAATAAAAGCATATGCATAGCTGCCCTATACATCCCCCCAGGAAATAATATCCCCATTCTTGAGGATATCCTGTCCTGGATCTCATCTAATATACAAAATGAGACTATAATCATTGTGATGTTAATATTAACTGGTCTTCCATAAACTCCCCCACAAACTCTCAGAATATAAACCTATATAAATTCACCCAACTAATCAATTCTCCCACTAGACCAACAGAAGATAGTACTTTTGGTAGTATTCTGGATTGGATACTAGTTTCCCACCCCGATATTATCTCTGACAGTGGTACCCTACCTGACTCTCTTAGTGACCATCTCCCTGCCTTTGTACATCATAGCCCTTCATCCCTCCATTTACACCACAATTATATCTCAGTCCGTTCCCTGAAAAGCTTCAGTGCTCAAACCTTCTCCAACTCCTTAAAACACATGAACTGGAACCCTTTAAAAACCCTTCCTCTGGGTAATGCTGTTACTTACTTCAATACTGCCTTTCTTAACCTTCTTAACAGCTTCTCCACCCTCAGATCTAAAAGGGTCAAATCCAAAACTACTCCATGGCTTACAAAAGAAACTATCTCCCTCATGCATCTTCATCATAAATTATGGAAACAGTACCAAAAACATAAAACTCCCAATTCCTTAGCTGGATACAAACAACTCCGCAACAGAGTAAAAAAAAATACATTACCAGAGACCGAAAATCCTATTACTCAATACTACAAAATGATCATAAATCAAATCCCAAGAAGTTCTGGAACAGCATCTCTGCCCTACTCCTTCCTGGAAAAAGGGAGAACCCCTGCCCAGATCCTAACTCTTCTGTTTTATCCTTGGCTACACAATTTAACTCTTTCTTTATAGATTCAGTAGTCAAACTCACCACATCTTTCACTAATAATATATCTGGCCAGACCATATCTCCCTCCACAAACTCAACCCTCTCCAACTCCACCTACACTCATCATCTCCCTTTCTCTTTCAAACCTATTCCTATAAGCACCATAAAAAAAAAACTTCTGCAAAAACTGAAACCATGCTCAGTTGCCCCAGATGAACTTCCATCTAACTTTCTCAAGCTAGCCGCCGATGGCATAGCTTTTCCCTTTTCCATCCTAATATCTTATGTACTCCTCCTCTGGAAACAAGCCTTCATTATTCCCCTCCACAAAGGAGGCAACAATGCTGAAATCTCTAATTTCTGTCCTATAGCCATCCTATCTCCCATTTCTAAGATTCTCAAAAAATGTATCCACCTACAGCTCCTACCCTATCTCTTAGACAACCAACTGCTGACCTCTACATACATGGTTTTAGACCAGGACACAGCACCACCACTGCCCTCCTCTCTTTTTTTGGAAACTGTTAATCATGCTCATGACTCTGGCAACATTGTATCCACCCTTCTTCTAGACTTATCCAAAGCCTTCAGTACTGTTTCTCATAACCTTCTCTTGTCCAAACTCTGTCATCTTAATCTTTCCTCCTCCTCCATCAGCTGGTTTTCCAGCTACCTTTCTAATAGACAGCAAGCTGTCAAATGGAAAAATTGTATCTCTTCCTTCCTCCACCCTCTCACAGGTGTCCCACAAGGTTCCATACACGGCCCTCTATTGTTCAACATCTTCATCAATGACTTTCATCACTGTATTCCAAATGCTAAGCTAATCCAATGCGCTGATGATTCCACCATAATCTGTTCTACCACATCCTTACCAAAACTCTTGAAACTAACTCAAGATGCTTTTTCTTGTACTGAGTCATGGATGCTGAATAATCACCTTGCCCTCAACCCTTCAAAATCCAAAATCATGACATTTACCCCTTCTAAATCTTCCAAAATAGATAAGATCTCTTTTTCCATAACTAGCCAAAACTCAACCCCATTTGAAATAGTTCCCCACTCAAAGCTTCTAGGAGTCATTACTGATGTTTAACTAAAGTTTGATGTCCACATACAAACTAATATTAGAAAAACACATCAAAAACTGGGCCTGTTAAATTGCAATGGTCGTTATCTCACTCCCTCAACTAAGCACATCCTCTCTACCACTTATCGTATTCCCTTTCTCATGTATGGTGCCCCTCTCCTTACCAATATTCAAGACTCTATAAAGTCTAAGCTTGCTTCCTGCTATAATAAGATCTCTAAGTTTGCAACCGGATCCAAATCCTCCTCCCACCACTGTGAGGCTCTCCACTCCTTGAATTGGTTGGAACTCCCTAACTGTCTTTCCTACATTCAGCTCTCTGTTGCTCATAAGCTCATTTTCAAACCTTTAAATTTTCCCACACTTTCCTCCACCCTCAAAATGCATCAGCCCAACAGACATCTTGGGTCCAACAACCAAAACCTTCTGGAAGTGTGCAAGCCTATATGTACCCCTGGAACAATTCTATTGTCTCTCTCCCTAGCACGATTATGGAATTCCCTTCCCCCTCAAATTCGAACCACTAACAACCAATCCACCTTTAAAAACCTGCCCAACTCATACCTTTCTTCGCTGGGAATGCTCCTGTTCTCATCCCACCAGACTTCATCCACTACATCCCTACTCTCCATTACCCTGCTTCATCCTAACTCTCATCTCCACTATAGATATATATATATATATATATATATATATATATATATATATATATATTCACTTCTTCCTCTGTTGCCTCTTACTCACCTCAAATAACTTGAATTGCTACGTCTATTCCTCCTCAACACCTGCTCACAATTCTTACCTAATTATGCTCCATTAGTACACACTCCTATACACTTTTATTATTTCATGTCCTGTCATTTTTTTCTTTTTATGTCCTCAGTATACTATGTACTTGTTGCTTTCATACTTTAAACTAGGTATAAGTAAAAAACTGCTTTTGATTTCTACTGTGAAAAATGTATATGTTACAACCTGTTTTTGATTTTTATTAATGAACTATGTATAAATTATAAACTGATGACTTGTACTGTAAAACAGTGATTTGTATTGTAAAACTGTACTAGGAGCTTTACTCTCCGGGCCTCCATTGAAAATGGGCTCATTTTTGGCCAAATGGACTTTCTCAGTAAACAAATGGCAAATAGACCAAAGCAACAAGGCTTTCAGGAGTGGCCACAATGTCACTAAAACAAGCATAAGTACTCTCAAGATGTTAAAGTATTCTCTAAAGGACCAGCCACAATGAAAGGTATTAAAATATTTAATGATAAATAAAACAGAAAACAGGAGAATACTGAATACAATAAACAACAGAGTTTCAACAACAGAGATATACAGTATAATACTGTTGGATAGCTTCTCACAGATGGAGAAAATACTAAACTATTCTCATTAAATGTCCCTGATTAACTAAAGAATTACTGTTCACTGACTACTTACTAGAGCAAAACAAGCTGATGTGTGCCGAGTGTCTTACCACAGGAAAAGCCGGATGATGTCTGTCTCGTCAGATATAATCCTGTCAGAAATCTTTCCTGTCAGGTTCCAAAGTGCTGCTGCGAGAGTTCCAAAGAAACCAGATGCTGGTTAGAGGATGGCAACACCTCTGGTACAATACACACACACACAGCTTTGCTAAGATCTGTGGCAGCATCTGAAAGCAATAACACAATTTCAGACTTTCCACTCAGGGTTCTCTGATAAACATACACATTTGATCAGTTACAATAGTACAACCTAATATACATGCATACATTCTTTCTGTCCAGTAGGACCTACTGTTGATGCATTTTTAACACAAGTAAATTTACAAGTATATTTTTAACTCAAACATCTGTACAAATTAGTGTGATAGTCAACATAAAATTCTTTACAAAACTAAAGCTAGCTGTGCTAGCATATGTACACATGTACTGCTCTACACTCCCTGGCACAGATGCCACTACCTCGTAACATCATAGACACATTCCCTAACATAGCAAGGTGAGTTACACTTCTTCAGTGATCCCCTGTGAGACTTAATTAGCATATGAATAAAACAGATTACTTCCTCCTCCATGAAAACTGATGTAGCCATCGAAGAGTGAAAAGCAGGTTAGAAATTGAATTTAATTTGTCTGACGGCAAAAGGAGAAAAGCCTATCCATGTTGCTCTTTTGAGTGCCTTAACTGCACCTCACCTCCATCCCTACCTTTTCACTTTACCTGATTTCCACTAGTCCCACAAACTCCTGAATGCCTGTGAGACTCCCTGTCTACCACTTATTCCAGCAGTCCCATTTCAATCATCTCTGGGGGAAAAGTACTTTCAGTGATCCGGTAAGTAGTTTGTGCAATCTTCTGTCTTTGTCCCTCCTTCCCCTCTACCTTTCCATTTTAGAAGTAACCCTTTCATATATCCCTAATATTATCTTGTACACCAGTGTCATGTACCCTGCCCCCCATTTCTTCTGGTTTAAAGTGAAAAGAAATTGGTCATATTCCTTTCCATACAATTCACAATTCATTCTAATAGCGGTCTTCCAAATTCTGTCCAGTAATCTGATGTCTTTTTCCTTATATGTCCTCTGGAAAACTCTTCCCACTGAGGATACACCCCCACTTTCTGTTGCCTGCTGGCACTGCATTCTCACTCTACTCCCTGTGGTGCAATCCAGATATCATTAACACCGCTAGTTCCTTTTCCTAATCTTTTGCTACTTGTGTGGCTCAAGTTCACTAGCCTGCACTTGTTTGCAATGAAGTTCACCTGTTTCCTTTCTGTTCACTTGCTCAGGTTTTCAAAATCCTTTACCTAGACTCATCCCCCATCATTTAATGCTGATCCTATGTTTGTGTCATCAGCAAAGACATTATTGATACTGTTCTCGGTTTCCTTTCCTATATCTTAAGACAAGCACACTGAAGAGTTCTGGACCATTGACACACCCCTGTTGTACCCAGCTAGTCACATCCTTAATTGCTGACATTGTCCATCTCACTGCAACCCTGTGTATTATCATTCAGCCATGCAGGTATCCAGTTCCTCAATCTTGTTCCTACCCCATCCCCTCCAGATGTTCTTCATCTCACATTGCTGCAGTCCTTACACTTGGGTAGTCCGCTGTCCTCGGTCGGCCCGAATATCAAAGTATAAGGCTGACGTCGGTCAAGGCGCATTTGACTGACATCAGGACGTCAGGGTACAAATGCGCATGACCGACGTCATATCCTCAGTCTTTTTTGCCGCATGGTCCGATGCAGAAGCAGTATTGCAAGTGCCGGTTGGCGTTCTGAAATTTTTCGATTCCAGAGTTTCAGACCGAGTCAAAGTTGGCGAAGTACCCCGTTGGGGAATATTTTGTTTTTTTCTTGCCTCAGTGGTTAAACGGATGTCAGAAAAAGTGAATAACTGCATTTCTTGTGGGAAACAGATACCGCATAGAGATTATCATACTTTGTGTATTCCTTGTTTAGGGCCTGAGCACGACATTGTTGGGTGTCGCTCTTGTGCTAGATTCAATAAGCGCACTATAAAGAGGAGATTAGATTGTGCCAGGTTAGTCTCCGGGAAGCGGTGCAATTATAAAATGCCATCGGATGCTCCGACGCCCGCTTCTTCGAAGAAGCGCAAGGACAAAGCAGTTAAGCCTAGGCTAGAAGAACCGTCCGTACCGGACGCCGGTTCTTTAGAGGTGTCGGTGGAGCCGGTGGTTCCACCGGAGGTTTCTTTGGGATCCCAGGGAGAGGCCTTGTTATTGCAGGATGTGGCCTCTCAGGAGGCAGGTCAGGGTGATGGGGCTTCTCAGGTTACTATACTCCCCTCCCTGCCTAGGGTGGTTAGGCCCTCTCCTTCTGTTTCCAAGGCTTCTCCTAGAGGCAGGCCAGGTTTAGCTTCAGCTGGTGTCACCCCTAGTTCTTCTGGAACTGTGCCCAAGAAGCATATGCTTAAAATGGCAGAAGATTTGATTTCTTTGATTAGGGGTTCTTTGCCCCCTCCTGATAAGAGACCTAGGGTGGAGCCTGAGCTAGGGAGTTTTGAGCAGGCTTCGGATGTTTCAGAGTCTTCGGCTAAAGACTTGCAGGAGTACTCTCCTTATTCTGATTCTGAGGTGGATGATTCTACTCCTTCTGCTTCTCCTCCTGAGGATTTTTCTTTTTCAGAAACTCTTCATTCCATGAGGGAGCATTTTAAGTGGGAAGGTCAGGACTTCTCTGATTCTAGGAAAAGGCTTAGGGAATTTTTGTTTTTACCCCAGCATAGGCCTTTGGCTATACCTCCTGTTTTGGATGTAGTGGAAGATGTTTTTACAGAAGCTTCTCTTAATCCTGATTCTTTGCCTCCTGCTCCTGTTAAACCGGATAGGTATTACAGGGTGCCTGAAGTTCATAAGTATCTTTTTAAGAGTCCTAGGGCAGACCCAGAAACTGTTAGCCAGGGGCCTAAAGGTGTTAAGGCTTCTGTTGTCAAGAATCCGGTTCCTGCAGATAAAGAAGCCAGGGCCTTGGATAGATGGGGAAAGAAAGTTTATACTCCTTCCACTCTGGCTATGAGGGCTTTGAATTGCCAGTTTCACATGTTAAAATACCAAAACTATCTCCTTTCACAGTTGAAGTCTAAGGTTGATGCTCTGGCGGAAGGTATTGATTGTAAAGAGTTACAAGATTTAGTACATGTTTCTGAACAGGTGGGTAAGCATTCTTTGCAATGTGGTTTTGATGCTGTACAGGCCTCGTCTAGGGTGGCTGCCACTGGGTCAGTTCTTCGCAGGCACGCCTGGCTGAGGGATCAAAATTTATCTGACCATGTTAAAACAAGGATTTTAGATGCTCCTTTACAATCTGATGTGTTGTTTGGTTCTCCTGTTGAGGCAGTTTTAAAGAAAATGGAAGACAAGGCTAAGTCTATGCAGACTGTTAAAGATTTTTTGCAGGTTCAGCCTCCAAAGTTTAGTAGAAATTGGCCTGCTAAAGGGTGGTCGTATCCTTCTTATGATTCCCAGTCTAGGGGTAGATCTAGACGTGGTAGGGGCAGAGCTCAGGGTTCTTTCAGGCCTAGAACAGGGAGTTCTCCTGCACAGTCTTCTGGTGAGGGCAGGGGTCAGTCCTTTCGTAAACAGACCCAATGACCTACCTTTTCAGCTGCCAGAGCCTTCTCGTCTGGCAGCACCTTTGGGAGGAAGGTTGGCACTTTCCAAAGAAAATTGGAGTGTAATTACCCAAGACAAATGGGTATTGGATATCATACACCAAGGTTACAGGTTTTATTTCCATACCTTGCCTCCTTTCAGAGGCATGCCAGACGTTCCTCCTCAACAAAGAATGGAGGCTCGCAAGCAAATTTCTCTGTTACTTCAACTAGGGGCCATACAGCCGGTCCCTATGCCAGAAGTGGGCCTAGGATTTTATTCTCGCCTGTTCCTAGTACCAAAGAAGGGGAACACGTGGAGACCAATTTTGGATTTATCTATCCTCAACACTTATCTGGACATTCCCAAGTTCAAAATGTTGACGTTACAACAGCTTTTACCTCTGCTGGGCAAAGATCATTGGATGGTAACTTTGGATCTCAAGGAGGCTTATCTTCATGTTCCTATCAGACTAAGTTGCAGGAAGTATCTGCGTTTTCGAGCTGGGACTTCTCACTATCAGTTCTCTGCATTGCCCTTTGGCTTATCTAGTGCCCAGAGTGTTCACGAAAGTTCTGGCTCCAGTGATAGCTTTCTTCAGGCTAAAAGGAATACAGATCTATCCTTATTTGGACGACTGCCTGATTCTGGCTCAAGGAAGGGAAGAGCTTCTTCATCATTTGGAATATGTGATAGCAGTGCTAAGATGCCTGGGGTATTCTGTGAATGAAATAAAGTCCAGTCTAGTACCCTCTCAGGACATGTGCTTTCTGGGTGTAAGACTGAATACAGCATCCCAGATGGCCTTTTTAACCCCGGACAAACAAAAGAATCTTTCCCTTTACTTCCATCAACTATCTCATCAGTCCGGGCTGACTGCAAGGACAGTCCTTCAAGCCTTAGGGTTCATGGCATCTTGTATTCTGGTGCTTCCCAATGCCAAACTGCATATGAGGAAGCTGCAATGGTATCTCAAAATGTATGGACACAGCACTGCCAGGATCTGGACACTGTCATTCAAATAATACCTTGCATTCAAAAGGAATTTTTGTGGTGGGCTCAGGAATGTCACCTAAACAAGGGACTCTCTGTGACCCGGCCAGAGGCGAGTCAGATTTTAACGACAGATGCCTCAGACAAAGCTTGGGGAGCTCATCTAAATGGAAAGTGGATACAAGACAAGTGGCCTGCCAGACTACAACATCTACATATCAATCTGAAGGAGATGTTAGCAGTCCAGTTTGCATTAATAGCTTTCAAGGATTTACTTCTTCCAGGGCAGGTGTTGATTCTAACAGACAACACAACTGTCATGTGGTACATCAACAAGCAAGGGGGAACACATTCTTATCCTCTATGCAGGCAAGCAATGATTTTGTGGGAGACTGCTCTCAGTTTACAGCTCAATCTTCAGGCAAGGTTTCTGCCAGGAGCACAGAACTCCTTAGCAGATGTGTTGAGCAGGCAATTATGGATCCCCACGAGTGGAAATTGGATCCTCATGTATTTCAGAAATTGACAGTGTCATGGGGAACTCCAGACATAGATCTGTTCGCTTCTCCACTAAACCATCAGCTGCCAAAGTTTTGCACAAAAGGTTTCATCCCACAGCTTGGAAAGTGGATGCTCTTTCTTTCAATTGGAGCAATCTTCATGTGTATGCCTTTCCACCTCTGCCTCTCCTCCCAAAGGTACTTCTAAAGGTCAGACAGGACAAGCCAAGGATGATTTTAATAGCTCCAGATTGGCCTCGACAGCACTGGTACCCATTACTGAGAAGTCTGGTGCGGAAGCCTCCATGGCCTTTGCCTTCGATTCCACACCTGTTGTCACAGGAGGACAGCCATTTGCTCAATGTCAAACTTCACTCTCTTCACCTAACAGCCTGGCATATTCTGTTTTGAACCATAGAGGGTCTCAACTTCCACAACAAGTTTTGAATGTGATTTTGGAAGCTAGAAGGCCTAGTACAAGGAAAGTGTACGCAGATAAATGGAAGAGATTTTTATTTTGGAGTGCAGCAAAGGATTTTGATGTTTCTGAGCCTAATTTAAGTGTGGCTCTTCAATATCTTACTGAGTTACTGGACAAAGGTTTGTCCTTCTCTTCTATTAAGGTTCATGCTGCAGCAATTTCAGCTCACTATGAATGTGACCCTCCATTGTTTTCTCAGCCTTTGTTCAAGCAATTTCTTAGAGGGGCAAAGAATATAAGACCCCCACGTAGAGCTCCTACTCCTGCTTGGGATCTCAATTTTGTGTTGGAGAAACTCACTCTACAACCTTTTGAGCCTGCAGCTACTTCTGAGTTGAAATATTTATCATGGAAGACTGCCTTTTTGTTGGCCATTACCTCTGCAAGAAGGGTTTCTGAATTGCAGGCCCTTATGGCGGTTGAGCCTTTCTTGATTTTCCATAAGGATAGGGTATCTTTACGTACTAATCCTTCCTTTATGCCTAAGGTGGTTTCTAGTGTGGCTTTAAACCAAACTATTCATTTGCCTACTTTTTATGCAAATCCTCAAAATAAAGGGGAAAAGATTTTGCACACTTTAGATGTACACAGGCAGTTGCGATATTATTTGGACAGAACTAAAGGGTTCAGGCAGTCTCAGCAGTTTTGTTTCTTTTGCTTTGAGTTCTCAGGGCAAGCCTGTGTCAAAACAAACTATTTCTAAGTGGATTGGGATTTGCATTGCTTTCTGTTATTCCCATCATGGCAAGGAGATTCCAGCTGGGATTAGGCCTCATTCCACTAGGGCTACTGCCACTTCGACAGCCTTTTTGAGGGGGGTGGCAACCAAGGATATTTTGGAGGAAACTACTTGGAGTTCAGTGCATACTTTTTCTAGGCATTATCACCTACCACTTTACTCTAAATCCAGGGCTGGTTTTGCCACTGCTGTTTTGCAGGGCATTTTGGCAGCTCCTGTTTCCTTGTAGTTTGGCCATCCTCCCTTACCTCTGCTTTGGGATTCTACCCAAGTGTAAGGACTGCAGCAATGTGAGATGAAGAACATAGTACAGTTTTGTACCTACCATAAATGTAGATGTTCGAAGATCCACATTGCTGCAGTCCAATTTACCATCCCTCCTTCCCCTCTGTAGTTAGAGGTGGTTGTGTGGGTTGGTTTGTAAATATTGTGTATATTGTATCTATTGTACATATAATTAGTGCAAGGGTGGTTGGTTGTTTGTTTGCTATCTTTTGGTTTTGACCTTTATTTTTAGGGTCTTCTGACATCTGGGGCAAGAAAAGACTGAGGATATGACGTCAGTCATGCGCATTTGTACCCTGACGTCCTGATGTCAGTCAAATGCGCCTTGACCGACGTCAGCCTTATACTTTGATATTCGGGCCGACCGAGGACAGCGGACTACCCAAGTGTAAGGACTGCAGCAATGTGGATCTTCGAACATCTACATTTATGGTAGGTACAAAACTGTACTTTTTCTGACCAGTCTTCTGTGTGGGGGTACAGCAAAACACCTTGCTTAAGTCCAAGTGCACTATGTCTGCCAGTACTCCCCTGTCAAGTTCATTTGCAACCCAGTAATATAACTGGATCTTGTTTAAATGACAATCCCTTCTGTCCACAATCCCTAGTTAGTTGCTGTCTTAGAGAGTGGTTGTATTTTGATTGGACACCTGTGTTCCCCAAGGACTTTTTTTTCTATGATTTTCCTTGCAAATGTTATGCTAATAGGCCTGGAGACCCTGGATTTTTTTTCTGCTCCTTCTTGTACAAAGGTACCATGGTTGCTGTCTTCCATTCCCCTGACACTTCTGCACTAGCCAGTAGCCTGTAGAAGATCTCCATCAGGGGTCCCATCAGTGCACTGGCAAGATTAGATAACTCTTCTGGTTCTTTTGCTTCATCCTTCTGTAGAGCAGCTGTCCAGATGTCTGTCCACTGTTCTCACTATTTTGCCTTGCTCTCCTTTCTCAGCATGGCACCATCCCTTTGATTTTCTTTGCAAAGATGAAAGCAAAGTTAGTCATTTACTGTCTCATTTTCACTGATATTTGTGACCTCTATCCCATCTTTACTCAGCCTGGCCATTTCTGTCCTTCCTTTCTTTTGGTTATGTACCTAAAATTCCTTACTTTCCTTATTGATCCATTCTAGTAACTCTCTGTCAGATTTAATCTTTATTGCCCTTGCTATCAGTGTTGCCTTTTTGCTAACATCCTTGTACTGTGCCTATTCCATCTTCCTACCCCTTCTTTCCACCTAGTGTATTTCCCCTATAATTTGAATTGTCTGCCAGGTTCAAATTCATATGTGACCACATTGACCTTTTCTCTCTCTCTGCCTTTTTGTCTTGTCCTTACACCCTTATCCATAGTTCTAAGTACTCCATTCTTGACCCACTTTTGTAGGTTTACCCTCTGAATTTATCAGCCTCATTTCTCATCTTTGCCCATCTCTCTCAGCACGGCATATTCCACTCTTCTGAAACTTCACATCATTGTGTTGACTTTTTATTCTTACCCCCCCCCAACACACACACACAGTCTAAGCCATGCAGTGGCATGATCACTGTTGTCTAACAGTGCCTTGACTTGGAAGTCTGTGACCCCTGTCTGTACTGGTTATGACCACACCCATAATTCCATCCTTCTACTGTCAACTCATGGTCCAAGAACTCAGTTACATCCTGATCCCTGTCTGTCCTGGAGTTCAGAATCCCTCAGTCTGTTCTTAGCAGGTTCACATTTTCCCAGTGAGTATTACCCTTTTCCTCCAACTCGACTCCTTTATTCTCTCCTCTAAATTTATAGCTTCCTATTTTATTTTGCCCGATGGATGATTCACTTTACCAATTCACCAACTACCCTTTTCCGTCCAAGGGAGCTCTAGAAGTTTGTGCTGTAACTTCCAAAGGATATTGCCTATGCTTTTTGATAGAATAAAATTATGTCCTCACATTTCAAACAAACATTCATATCTCTGGAATAATAGGGTTTAATAAAGAAATGTAAGTGGCAAAATCTTCAGCACAAGCTATTTTATAGTGGTAGTATTCTTTAGGTTCTAGGCCATAAATTGGATTTTGTAAGTCACAGTAAACAGAAATTAAGTGTGCAACATTTTTTAAACAATGTACAATATCTCAGCAACCCCTCATGATACACACACAGCCAGCAGTATTTTGCTCATCCAGCTAAGTGCTTCCATATGAGACTAAGCAATTCTGTCTGCTGCTTGCTTGTCAGAATATTTAGAAATTGATTAAATGTATGACTATATAAATAAATATTATGTGAACAATGGTTAATATTTCTTTACCTGCACTAGAGGGGTCAGTTATCAATACAGTTGTGTTTGCTATTTTGTAAGCTTCAAGATGAAATATTTCAATACTTTGTATGTAGCATGGTTTTGAAATTCTTAATGCAAATATGTACTAACAATATTTTAGTAGGATATAACTGCAGAAACACCTAGAGGTGTCACTCAGCTGTAACAAGTTAACTGTCAGGGCATTTAACATGGCTTCTAATCCTGACTATATCCTTGCTCCATTCCTAGTTTGGCATTCTGTCTCATCCACCTTCAAGACGACTCTTCCTCCACTACCATGTTAGTGATATTCTCTGCAGATCAGCAACAGCTTTTGTATTATCTGTATAACTTTCAGCTGTTACCAACATGTAAATGATAATTATGGAAAAAGCCTCAAATTAATGACAGTTTTTTAAATGCTGGTACTATTAAATTAGAATGTCTCAAAATAATTTTGTGTACTGGAATGGATAGAACAGAGTTTGAAAAGAAATTAGGGCAGGCCTTCCAAAGTCTGTCATTTGAGATGTATGCAGCATAGTATTTATTTTGCATTTGTTTACCAGTATAGTCTGACTGGGCAGCAAAACCCCTTTTCACTGGAGGTCCAGGGAGGAAAGCTGCAGTACAAAACAAAAGTTACAAATATCTGCAATAGTTAAAATCAAACATATAAGGAAGGTTGCAATAATAAAGTATACATATACTATGCAAACAATTTTGGAAAGTAAGAAAACTAGCATAAAAAAAGGAAGTTTAAAAACAGTGTTAAATATGTTTTGTCTAAAGATGAAGCAGATTATAGAGTTCAGCAGCAGGAGAATTATGTAGACAAAAATTCAGTATACTTAAGGTACAGTGAATAGGCATTGATCTAATACTGTCCTTTTTATTCTTCCTTGACCCATGGGTTCAGATCCAATCCTCATATCTGACTCTGCCGCATATTCCAGACTTCGGATCCAACTCTGGAGCTCCTTCCCTCTATCCATAATGCTTTAGTCCATCCCCATTACCTCAGATCTTGTTTGCCACCATCATGCCTAGATGCAGGTTCCTCTTCTGACTTTTTCATAGCAAATATTTGTAAGTTTATCTGTTAAAGGTTAATTCTTCTGTTGTGCACTACTTTCTGTTCTTACTCCTTCTCAGTTTTTCACTGGGGTTAGGTCTGCTACTATTTTTTCCCTTATAGACTTTCTCCTTGTAGTATGTCTATCTTACCATAGCTGGTATTCTGTTACATTTTAAGCAAGATAATCTCTCTAATTTTCTCTCTCAAAATAATTGTCTCTTCGCTTTATTGTTCATTTGCTTAGAGGCATTTTTCTGTTTCTAACATGTCAGATAAACTGTTAGACTTCAAAAAGTGCACTTCTTGCGGGCATAAGATTCCTAATTCAGATGCCCACAAGCAGTGTGTTTATTGCCTTGGAGTCAGTCACCTGGATATGAGCTGCTCTTATTTGCTCTACCTTTAATCCATGGGTCTTGGCTGACCATAACAACAAACTAACATTGAAGGGACTCCTTCCTGCTACTTCTACATCTTCAGTGTCTCAAAACCCCTCTAAAATTGCTAAGTCCGCTCTGTCAGTTCATTGAAAATGCTCCCCACTAAAGTACCCCAGGGCTTCGTTATAGCCAACTTACAAAAGCTGTAAGAACTCTGATCCATCTGTGTTGGTTCCTAAGACCAGACCTTTGGATCTGAAACCTTCTGAACCAAATTTTTTGGCTCTGATAGTCATACCTGCAAGTCCTACAGTGTCATCTTTGGATCCTAGGTCCTCGGATCCAAAACCCGGCACATCACAAAGTGGTTGTACACCAGAGTATACCATTAAGCTTATATCTCCTACTGTCTGATCCCCTTTATTAAAAACACCAAAGAGACATTCTAGACCTCCATCCACTACATCTTCAAGGTCATTCAGAAGTTTATCAGAAGTGGATGTGGGTAGGATTATGCAAAAATTTCTGAGAGTTCAGATCCAGATGGGGGTCACACCAGCTTTGTCACAATAGGATCTGTGAACCTTCCTACTTCATCACACACTATTATTTCTCTTTCTCTGATCCATATAGTTGTTTTGGAGTCCAGGTTCCAAAATCCCTGAGAGGTTTGGAGTTGGATCTGATGATGACCGCTTCTTCAACTCCGATGGTATCCCTGACTCGTTCCACTCCAAAATCTTCAGATCAGTACAGTTCCCTGAGTTGAAGTGTCAGCACTGCATATGCTAGGCCAGGACTGACTCCAGTGTTGGATAAGTCTCTGCCCTTTGGATCCTCGGCTCTAAAGAGTTCAGGTCTGGTTTCATCCTTGAGGCATGGATCCAGGAGTGGTCAGAACCTGCCTTCACTGGGAGCCACTGCTCTGGGTCAGCTGGTTCAGGTCTCCTTGGGTCTATCTGCTTTTGAGGTGATGGAAAGGGCTTTTTCACTCTCCAGAGAAACACTTTTTCTTTTTTAGAATTTTATCCCCTTTCCTTCATTGGTTCCATGCTCTGAGTTGACAGGGACAGGCAGTTACAACAACCATCTAATCGGTTTTGGTACAGAAACTTCCTCTCTCTTCTGATAATTCCCCTGAACATCACCTGGAGGAAGTACACCAGAAGAGAGCATGCAAAACAAGGCACATAGACTCCCCAGTGGAATCTCTCATGGAGGACAACAATTTTGATGATGGAGAAAAGTCCCCCAGATTACCACTGGATGAGGTCTATTTTGGAGACATTTTAGAAATCCTTAGACAAAAAGGTGACTAGTCTTCTGAAAATCCTTCCCCTGAAGAATTGGTATTTTTGGAAGCTTATGATTCTGGCTCATCTACATCTTAGGTTACCCCCCCCCCCAGCAGATGGACTCATTGGCTTAGTTTCACGCCTGGCTTAGGAGGAACCAGATACCATTGGGCTTATTTGAAAGAGACCCAATACATTTTTAGCCCCTCCAAAAGACAGACCCCACTGGAGCAAAGGAGTCCCAGTTGATGCTACAGTGGTGGTGGTGGCAGCCACCAAGAAAGAGCTAGCAGAACAGAACTCTGCTGCCCATCTGCCAAACAGGGAGTCTAAAGCATTGGACAGATTCTGAAAGTGAGTCTTTGTCTCAGCAATCTTTGCCCTGAGGTTACTAAATTACCTGGCACACCTCACAAACTTGAGGAAGGTTTGACCAAGCCCACATCTGCAGGAAATTTCAAAAGAACTTTCTTACAACTGGCCACTTCCTTATTCATATCAAATACTTCAATGAGGTTTATCTATCACATAGCTGAAGGCACCTCACCCAGCAGCCAGTTCAGGCATTGCCATAAGTAGACATGCCTGGATGTGGCTATGTGACTTTACGGAGCCTTTTGCGATGTACTTTATCAACACCCAATTCGATGGTACTTCCTTGTCTGGGCCTTCAGTAAGAGAGACATTTACCCACAGCAAACAGGATGGAAAGACTCTCTACCATAGGAATCAGATTTTCTATCCCTCATCAAACCTTCTCCAGGAATCAGACATGCAGTAAGAAGATGTGGCTCCAAAAATCTCAGGGACATTTCCAAGACTTGCGCAATGATAATTCATCCAGTGACAGAGGAGGAAATTCTAATGGAAGGGTTCACCCTAGAGGCAGGGGAGGCCCGAAGAATCAGGGGTTCCAGGATTCTTTTCCAGACAGACCCTTCCAGTGCTCCTGAAGTGCTGTCCAATTGTCCAGCTCTGGAGACAGTCAGGAGATGATTGTTCTTGCACCAAGAAACCCGGGCAAATATAACACAAGATTCATGAGTACTATGAATAATGTCCAAAGATTATTATATACCATTTTTCCTATTCCCTACCTCCAAAAGAAAGAAGCTTCCCAACATTTCACCCATTCAAAGGAATGCAGCAGCACAAGAAATCCAAAAGCTGATAGAAAAAAAGAGTAATCCAAAATATCCCACCAGACCAAATAGGATTCGGAACTTATTCATGCTTCTTTTTAGTGCCCAAGAAAACAGAGGACCTCAGACCAATTTTGGATTTAAGCAATTTTAATCAGTTTGTGAAGAAGTCAAACTTCTGAATGGTCATGATACAGTCCAGCCTACCTTTTTCTCAATATATCTTCAGGATGTGTACTATCATGTCAAAATGGACACTCTCGAAGACACTTTACATTTCTGACTGGGAGCTAGTCACTACCAGTTGAGAGCCCTGCCTTTTGGAAGTGGTGGCAGTTCACTTGAGACTAAAAGGATTCTGAGTGTTTCCATACTTAGACAACTGGCTCCTCACAGCCACCTCCAAGCATCTCCTTCTACATGCCAGGGACTATTTGCTTCAGATTTTGAAGTCATTGGGTATAATAGTAAACTATGCCAAATGAAACTTAACACCAGTCCAGAGCCTGGAGTTCATTGGTACACTTCTGGACACAACAAAACAAGTATCATCACTATCACATCATTGCATTTCCATGATCAGAACTCAGGTATATCTACTGCTTTCCCAGCCATCTCCTCCAGCACTAGGTTCCGTGGCATCAGCCATTGTATTACTTCCCTTGGCACATTTCTTTATGCGTGTTCTTCAGTGGATTCTAGCTGTTCAGTGGTCCATTCTTCAGTTAAGCTTACTCTAATTTGCAAACAACATATTCACTGGTGGATCCAATCGGACAATTTTCAACTAGGCCAACGCATTGTTTTATCACCTCCAATGACCACAGTGACCACAAACACTTCTCAACTGGGGTGGGGAGGGCCTTCTCTCAGAAGAATGGTCTAAGGCATATGGTCCCCCGAAGAGACCAATCTGCATATCAATGTGGTAGAGATGAGAGCAGTCCTACTTGTGTTGTAGGCATTTCTAAGGACTGTTTCAATTCAGACTGACAACATGTCTGTATTCTGATACATCAACAAACAAGGAGGAACTCAATCTTATCCCCTCTCCAGAGAAGCCATGAGCCTGTGGGAATGGATGATCTCATCAGACTGCTTTCTAATTATTAGCTTGACAAACTAAGCAGGTCCATTCTGATGCCTCAGTAGTGGTCTCTCAATCAATCTGTGGTGGAAATTATCTACCATCATTGGGGTCAACTTTGCTGCGACTTATTTGCAACTCCCCACAAGTGCAGCAGGTACTTTGCTGTTATCTCAGGAGGAGTCACCAAAAGATGCTGTAGTCCACATTTGGCCCTCCAGTGTCTTTATGCTTATCCTCCTGTACTTTTGATTCCCAAATTACTGCAGAAATCAAGTTGGCTGAAGAGCTCATTAATCCTCATTGCCCCTTTCTGGCCTCAGCAAGTATGGTTCCCCCTCCTACAGTCTCACCTTTGTTACCCTCCATGGATACTGGAGCCAATTCCAGAGCTCCTCTTTCACCCACCAGGGATCCAACATCCCAATATACAAGCCCTCAAACTAACCACATGGTTTTCTCCACTTCCAGTAATGGTGAGACAACAGGCTCTCTTCCCCTGTACGTACCATTAGTTTGGCTTCTCAAAAAGAATCTACTAAACCAGTATACGAGAGCAAGTGGAAAATATTCTCCCTTTGGGCTTTGAATAATAAGCTTTGACCCTCTTTCTGCCCCAGTTTTTGCAGTACTTCAATTTTTAGCAATCCTTTTTAAAGAAGGAGCACGTTTCTCTATAATTAAACTTCAACTAGCAGCAATTTCTAATTTTCATACAGAAGACAGAAATTACTCATTGGCTTTGTCCTGATTATGTTAAGCTTTTCTGAAGGGTATTTGTTTCTAAAACCACCAATAAGGGATCCTTCACCTCCTTGGGATCTCACAGTTGTGCTACATGGTCTAATTCAGAAACCTTTTGAACCTTCTGCTAAAAGTGATTTAACATTTCTTTCATGGAAAACAGTCTTCTTAGTAGCTATTATTTTGCAAAGAGAATATCTGAACTCCAGGCTCTTTCTCAAAAATCCCTTGCATCATTTTCATAAAGATAGAAGACAGGGTTACCTTATGGACAAATTCTTCCTTTTTACCCAAAGTGGTTTCTAAAAATAACATTAATCCATTCACTTGCCGGTCTTCTTTCCAAATTTCTGAATAAAGGAGTACATGCTTCAGCTCCGTGATGTACACAAGCAATTACGTTTTTATCTTCAAAGGACAAAACAAATTAGAGAATCAGATCAACTCTTTGTCTCTTTTTCACCAAAAAGGCTGGGATTTCGACATTCTAATGTCACTCTAGCTATATACAGATTGTATTTTTTGGATCAATTCTCAACAAGGCATGACCTTACCCAAACCTCCCAAGACTTATTCAACCAGATCCATGGCAGCTTCATCTGCTTTTTGGTCAAGAACATCTAGTTATGATATTTGTGCTGCAGCTACATGGTCCAATGTTCATACCTTTGTCACTCATTACAAACTTGATATTATTTCTAGAAAGAGAGCCACCTTTGGTTCAGCAGTACTTCATAATATCCTTCCATGAGGGCCACTCAAGATCAGTGTAACTGGGGACTCTGTCCCGCGGGTTGGGGGAGAATGAAAAGGACATCATCAGATTTAAAAGTAATTTGCTCACAATAACTAGGCATCTGTGTTGTCCATTTTTATTATTCTTCAACTTCCCTCCCATCCATTCCCCATCCTTTATGTTTCTGGAGAGACCTGCAGGACTATGTTTTGGAACCTACAGTTCTTGGTTTGAGCCCTCCCTTTTTCCAGTCTCTCTTTAGTTATGGGCACTAATGGCAGCAAACTTGATCTGAGGTAATGGAGATGAAACTTAGACATAATGGGTAGAGAGAGGAGCTCGAGATTTGGATCTGAAATCTGGAATATGCTGCCAAATTAGATCCAAGGATCTGATCTAAACCCATAGGTTGAAAAAGAATGAAAATGGACAACAGAGATGCCTAATGGTTAAGGTGTTTGCCTTACAAACACAAGGTACAGGGTTTGAATCTCACAGGGGAAAATTGGCTAGGCTTAAAATGGCTCACAAGGGCAGTTAGCCTAGTACTAATCTATGAACCTAGTTATGGTGAGTACATAACTTTTAATTATAGTAGATGAAGATGAAAAAGTGGATTATTTTTGTAATGAAAAAGAAATTTTTGTAAGGGTTGAAATATTAATATTATAGTATAGGAAGGGTAGTATAGCATGTAAGAGAATAGCAAGAAGGTGATAATTTGAGGGAAACAGGTCTAAATATATACAAGGAGAACAGTAGATAGGGGAGGGCCAATTAAGCCTAGGAAGAAGTTCTTTAGAAAAGCAGGCTTGGTTATGAAGATGTAATTTTATTACAGAATCCATGGAATGAATAATTAATAGCCTGTTGTAGTAAGTAGTACTTTGGGGTAAATTACATTTAGCCAGGAGATATGCAAGTGCATAGTCACGTGCTTGCTAGTATTTTTTTTTAGTTCACATTTAAATAGTATTAGTCATTTTTTCTAATTGGGTATGGTATATTATTCTGTATTTCTGAGATGCAGTTTGAGTACAGATTTTTACCAGCCATTGGGTTTGCATATAGTAAGAAGTAATTTATCTGAAGAGCAAAGAATTCTGCTTAATGAGTGTGGCTGGCCAGTTTATTCTAGACTTGGAACTTGTTTGTGGAATTGAGCTGTTTGTATGTTGTTAGTATTTGTGTATATGTGAGTGCATGAGGTAATTCTAGCCATTTTAGGTGTTTAAAAGCAATACAACGCTGAGCTCTGTATGGCAGATTGACTCTACATTTAGCCACATTGTTGTAGCATTGTTCAGCTTTTTGCAAGCAACCAGAGTGGAAGTTTGTGAAAACTAGGGAGGCAAAGAGAAGAGTTGATAGTAATTAAGTTTTTGCAAGATTTTTTCTAGCTGAATCTGTAAGATAAGGATTTATCCTATATAATCATCCCAGTTTTTGATGAATTTTATTTGCTACTTGGAAGATATGTTGATCAAATTTCAGGTGTTCATCAATGATGCTATTAGATTAGTATGGGAGACATGCACATGCAGCAGCTGGAGAGACCACAGAGGTTCCTCACCAGGAGAATCTAGGGGCTCAAAAATCTTCCATAGGCTAAAAGCCCTATCCCTCTACTCAGTTTCATACAGACTCCTCAGAGATGACTTCTGTTTGGCATACAAGGCGATCTTGGAGCCCACCTTAATGGGACTGCTGCATATATGCAAGTTAAGGTCCACTCAAGTAACCTGCACACACGGTCACAACCTGGACTGTGACATCAATAGGACTTGTTGGCGGGACAGATTTGTGTCCCAGAGACTCCCCAGACTCCCTCTGCACATCAAGCAGAGTGCATATTTACCCCCTTTTAAGCGCAACCTGGATAAATGGATGCAAAACAGAAAATACATCCCCAGGATTCCCCCATGTCCCTGCTGGACAGGGTCATCGGGTGCTGACTTGGCCAAACTCTTGGCTAGGCTTATAAGGGCGTCAGGGACAATAGCCTAGTAACTTCCTATGATAAATACAATTAATATTGTTTTCTTTGTATTGAGGAGTTTTGAGTCAAGATGATTTCAGTTGCAGTGAAATATTGTGTGTGTTTGTTATAGTGAGGATATAGTTTTAGCATAGCAGATGAGTAGAATCATCTGCATATTGATTAACTGTAGCATAAGTAGAGGCCCTATGTAGATCATTGATGAAAAGATTGAATAATACTGGGCAAAATATAGATCTTTGTACAATGAGTAAGGAGAAGTGTACTTGCCCTTAGATGGCCTGTTTATTAGAAAGGTAGCTTTGGAACCATTGAAGTAATAATTCAGTTAAACCTAATGAGAGTTTCAGGAGGAGTCTGTGGTGGCAGATCCAGTCAAAAGCTTTAGATGGATCCAGGAAAACAGTGGAAACAAAATTACCTGAGTTGCTGTTTTTGGTTAAATCTTTTAATGAAACTCAGTAGAGCAGCAGTTGTACTACATTTGGACCTAAAACTAGGTTGTGTGGGGAAAAGAGATTATCAGTGATATATTTAAAAAGTTGTGATTCGATGTATTATTCTAGGATTTTAGATGAGATAAAATTACAATGGATCTGTAGTTACATCAGTGGATAGGCCCACCCTTATGTAAAGCTATAAAAGATTTTTTTTTAAAAGTTAAGGTAATACTTTTCTTTGATGGAATGGTTAATAAGTGTAGAGACAGGGTGTGCTAGTACATCAGTGCTGCCCTTGATGTTTTTAGGAGGGATTTTTATAGATTTAAGATTGCGTAGATACTTTCTGATCAGTAAGGGAGGTACAGATTGCAGTGAGAACCGTGTGCTGTCACTATTTGTTGTGGTAGAGTATGGCATATGGTTTTGAGATTGTTTTTAAGTAGAGAGATTACTGATTGGATTAACTGTGTTGCTATAGTCTTGTTTTGTTGTGATGTCGATCGGGTGGTTTGAATGGTTTCACCTGGATTTAAAAATTATTCATTGAAGACCAAAAGAGCTTAAGATTTAACTAATAGGGTTTCTGAAATTTTAGTAATTTTTTTTTTTTTTTTTTATGAGCTGTTCAACTTAGTTTGTATGACATCTGAAATAGTTAGCCAAGGAGCTGGGTTTGCCTTCACTGCAAGAATATTAAGGAAGACACTATTGAAATCTGTTACAGGCGTACATAATGGTAAGCTGTATAAATTATTCCAACTGCATATATGTGGTGTTTTAAAAATATTCTAATTGGAAATTGGTGAGATTTCTGACAGTATTGTAGTAGTATTCTTGAAGATTTTTTTCTGATGTCTGGTTATAAGGGCAGGGAGATGGTCACTTAGTTTCAGGTAGAGTGCCTTCAGTATTAATTGCCTTGAGTAGTGTGGTGAGAACCCAGTCTAATGTAAGGTGCAGATTCACAGACAACACTAAGCAGCATAAAGCCAAGAAATCCTGCAGCATGCACAATATGAGGTATAATTAGAGGGAAATGAGCAACAGTATTAAAATGAGGGAAATTGTGGATACAAAAAAGAGTAAACAATATAAATGAGTGATTTAGAAATGCATGTATGTCAAGCACAGAGATGCTACTGCCAAGGTTATTGACTGCAACAAAATCTTGGAGTTCTAGGAGACAGGCTGCAAAAACATGTATTGGATAGCTGCTGTATAAGTAAATATGTATATGCAACATGCTGTTATTGTGGCCAGTAGTCACGGCGTTGCATGTTGTCACCTTTTGTGATGCTTGAGTCATCCACCTATGACTAGCATAGTATGCCCTCCATGACACACAAAATTTGTTCCCCTACTATGTATCCAGAGACCATGTAGTAACTAGTTGAGATGTGTCACCCTCATATGCAGGCCTAGGGGATGTGTGGAGTACCCCTCTACCAGTGGCAAATCTGCCTCAACAATACATTCCTTGATGCCATGTTACTGCATAAGAGGGAACATATGTCATTTCCATGGACCACAGAAGACACAGACAACACCATGCAAATTATGACACAGACCATTTCCCTGAAATAAATGAGGCCAACATTGCAATAAAGGCAAAACCTAAGGAGCAGGGACAAAGGTGCATCAATTGCACTAAGAAAAAAGGACAAAGGTATCAACCTTAATGAGTTTGACTCTATGAACTGCCAGATGGTCTGTAATGCGCAATGGATAATATATAATGTGTCTGCATGCTATTCAGGTAGTGCCCACGACTATCACATGTGACACACATACAACTTATACTAGCAGTTTAGGCATGGTGATTTTCCTAGGGGCCATCTTATTCATGATGCTGGATATCCACTAGTGCCATGGCTAATAACACCAATTATAAACACACAGACCATGGCAGAGAACTACTACTACATTGTCATGTCACAGGCCTTAGTCATTGATGAATGTTAAGTTTGGTGTGCTCAAGGCCTGCTTCCACTGTCTGGGTGTATCTGGCAGTGCAAAGCAGTATGACCTGTAACATGCAGTAAAATGTTTACTGTCTGTGCAGCATTATGCAAAGGGCAGAGAAATTCAGGAGGAGGATGTACTAGATGCAGCAGAGGAGGTAGTGCCTAACTAAGAAGCCTCTGGAGAAACTGGCTGCAGTAGATGACTATGTCATATGGAGTTGGCCACAGTATGCCATGGCACTGACAAAGAGGCAGTGTCTGGTTCATAATTATGGGCCAAAATAAAGCAATACATATAAAATAAAATTGCTGCATGTGAAAATATACCCAGGTAGTGCTACAGCATGTGGCCACACTGTGCATTGGACATAGTGCACCCAAGTAAAAGAGTATAGAGGGCAGGACCCAAGTATCATATGCACAGGTAGCAAGGACCACATCTATAAGTGGCAATACATTGTGTGCATATGGTTGGTGTGTGTTAGACATGGGCAGGAGATTGGGGAGAGTTGGGTATACTGACTAGGGAGTAGGTGGTGGGTACTACATGTGTGTGTGCATGTATGCACACAGGGACACAGCTTCTGATGATGATGTAGCACTGTGTGGGATCTGTTAGGTCCAGGGCACCTACAGGAGATGAATGCACTTGACCATGCATGCCCTTGTGCATGGGGGGGTGCCTCCTCCAGGGAAGGTTACAGGCATGATCCATACCACTCAGAGGAAAGAGTTGTGTATGAGCACAAACAGTGGCTCATGCTATATGTGCTTTCCTCACAAACACCCCATCAGTGTGTATGTCCATGTCACCTCCTAGTGCCCAAAACACTAGATGGTGGTGTGGTGTAGAGGTGTGGCAAGATGAGTTTATGATGATATCCTCCTCCTCTCAGACTGGATCTCCCCACCAGAGAAAAATATGGGCTGACCACTGAAAGTGCATTGCGCATTATGTGTAACCACACAGGGCACCAATTACATGCAAATGCGGGCACCAATTACATGCAAATGCCCTGTGCCACAGGATTGATTTTGTACACCTGGCCCACACACTCCCTCGGGTCATCATACAGACCATGTACTGCCCCAAACAGCTCAGCTATGCCTGTGTTGGTGTCTGATTGTCCCTGCATTATGGCCTTTTACAAATGGTGGGTAGTGTCCATGGACACATTTGGCTTGGAAGGTAGAGGGGTACACATGGTGTGCTTGACCACCAGCATGCCATCCCATTTATGTTATATGGAGTTTGCAGG
Source organism: Protopterus annectens (assembly GCF_019279795.1). NCBI lineage: Eukaryota > Metazoa > Chordata > Ceratodontiformes > Protopteridae > Protopterus > Protopterus annectens. The sequence continues at coordinate 1,407,553,374 of NC_056726.1, forward strand.
AGCCAAGGTGTAGTGTGCTGCTGTTGATGAAACCACTCCCTCAGGAGATGTGTCTGCATGTTACTGTCTGTGGATGTCATTCTGAATTTGTGAGGTGGATTGCACTGCACAGAAGCTGTATCCATGGAATGCAGTGTGGATGTGGTCATCACATTGCCCACCTGTACCACTAACATTGTGACCCTTGACCTTCCCAGGTTTTGTCTGCTATCATCATTAAAGACAGACAATTTGCCGACATGTTTGAGAACCCTGATAACACAGCACCTGAGAAAATGCCTAAAAATTACCCAGACTAAGAAAGGTCCCTTCACAAGCATCAACAGCCCAGTGAGCATACTACTATTACTACTACCTAATAGAATATTACAGGAAAGTAATGGGTAACATTTCTTGGCCAGGTGGCCTTTGCAACTAAAAAGATATTGTTCCTGTAAAACAATGAGCTCATGGTTGTATGTTGTATCAATTCACAGTGCACTAATATTGTAGATCAACTTTATTAGCTAGAATCCCAACATTATCTCACATTCTTACAACTATCTATAGCCCATAAGCTCATCTACCACCCAGAAACTTGCCCTTCCCTCTCTTCCATTCTGTCCATGTATCATCCAAACCAGCATCTAAGGTCCAAAAACAGAATGCTACTATCCATTGAGAAACCCAAGCTCTCAGCCGGCCAAATGTTGTATTCCTACTATGTATCAAAGGCATGAAATAATCTCCCCCCATCACTCAGAGCAGTCAGCAGCTTGACCTCCTTTAAAAACTCCCTCATATTGCATCTCTCTTCTAAATGGCTATGCCCCTGTTTCCAAACACACAACCACAACTCTACTTCACCTCCTAGTGCTATGCCTCTAACTATCACATGATTTCCATCCTTCTCCCTGTCACTTTCGTCGGGCCTATCCAACCTCCCCACTTTACATCTCCCTCTATCTTTCACTCTGTGCTTAATGTCCTCACAGCTGTACACCTGGAGTTTATTACTTTCTTGTGTATTTGAATCCACCCTATGCACCAATGTAAATCACATTCACAAACATCTCAGAAATTCTCTTTACTTGTACATATCAATGATTTTATTCTTTTCTATTACACAAAGTCATGCAATATAATTGTACTATATGATTTTTATATGTCAGTGATTGTATTTTTATATGTCAATCATTGTATTTTCTTCCTGCACCATTGCTTCTATTTACCAGTCTCATGCAATGTAACTGTACTGTACGCTCTTGTTTTTCTATCTAAGTGATTTTACTGTGATTGTATGCATCTTTCTGAAGCTTTTCTTCCTGGGCCTCCAATGAAAATGGGCTCTTTTCAGGCCCAGTGGACTTTCCCGCATAACAAATGCAATAAATAAATTGCTATCCATATTCCTACATTGCTGTCTGACATATCACTAATTGGCATGCATGGTGTCCTGTTTAGCTCCACACTGACATCTATCACTCCACAGTGGATTACAGAACTGCCTGGACCCACATGCAGAATTCCAGGAACTTCTCCATCTCTGTCAAAGGTGGTTCACTTGGCAGACTGTCTCCCATGACCCTCTGCACCTGAGTGTATTCATTGCACAGTTTTTAATTTTCTGGGGTGGTCTTTATGCTAACTAACCTCATTCAAATGAATGTTCCTAAAGTACACATTTATCTCATTGGGCAGGTAACTAATGCTTTACTAAGAGGATCACTCAACTTTATGAACTCACAGTAGTACCTGCAAAGTGCACTGAGCACAAGTGAGTGGGTCAGTGACCCCTGTAGGGACACTGAGGATAATTTGCACTTGTCTAACTTGTAGAACTGATAAAGAGCAAAAGTATTAATGAACATCCGTACTGAGATCCATGTATGATGTTTTCATGCCATAGGCATACCCTAACACCATGTCATGCTGTGTATGTCGGCTATGTAGTGGTATCACTATGACAGGTCATGCTAATTACCTGCCTGAAAATGCACATAATTGTAACTGGTCATGCTATCTGCCTTAACATTTTCTCCATGTGTCAACATCATCAGCACGCATGACCATGAGAGGGCTACCGTCATCCTCTAGACTGTGACCTAGTGAGCAGGACAACATGGGAGCTGCTATAAGAAGTGTAAAATCTTTAATTTTGCGCTTCAAAGGGACATCAAGAATGCTCGATTGAGGATTCCTGTGAGAGTCCCCAGTATACAGTGGATACCTGGCACAATCTTGCCAGGGTATTGTTTAATGCCACTGGCATATCCTTCTTTGTTGAGCAGTGCCAGTGCTACTACAGTGACCTACAGAGGCATCAGCCTGGCCTTCTACTTCGGTGGGAAGAAGTCAGAGGTAAATATGCAGGTCATGCCAGTGCCATGTCATTTCCTTATAACTATTTGTTATCCTTGTGGACATTTAACTGATGACGGCTGCATTTATTTTTTATTTTTTTGCAGCTCAGGCAAGGATTGCAAAGAACTGGCTATAGTTCCAGAGGACAGTGCAGAGACTCCCCAGGCTTTGGGATGGTTATGATTTATTTTTGTTGTTTATATCATTTGACATCATGTATTAAATTGTGACAAGAGTACACATTCTGTTTTGAAAACAAACCATTACAAAGATTTTTTTATATAAATGTGATTTCTTTCTTTCTTATTATTCAGTTTAATATTACATACGTTGCTCGATTCTTGCCATTCCCTGAAATATCATTCTTCTTCAAGAACATTATCTTGCATGTCTTGTTCCCACATATTCCATTTATTTCTAAGTAGTGTGCATCTTCTCTTGTCTAACAATCACATTTTCAATTCTTTTATCTCATTTACAACATTCAGTAATTCTGTTACAGTTGGTTTTGGCTTTGATTTTCATTTTCTAGTTTTTTTTAGCACCTAACGGCATTTAACTTAGTAGGACCTTACTGTGTCAAGGCAATTTGGTTCCTATATCCCTCCTCAATAGTATAATTTCCTTATTTAAAATAATTTGCTCCCCCAACATATCTAGCAAGGAAATCTATCAGCTTATTGCACCCTCCCCCCCAAAAAAAATCTTCCAGGATACCCACAATCTTCCAAGATACCCCTCAGTTTCCCATCACACCTGGTATAAAAAATATCTGTGCAAACACTTCCATGCAAAAATCTTAGTAACTGCCAGGGAGTTAAGTGGACAGGTAGTGTTGGGTGGTGTGTGCATGTATGGATGTGTGTGGTTGCATGTAAGTATATGTGGAGATGAATGTTGTAAAGTGTGTCCGTGTGAGTGTTTTTGTGGGAGGTCACAGAAGGGAGGATTAGTTTGGGGATAGGTGTGTGTCTATCCATCAGTCCATCCATTACAATGTAATCAGGTTGCTGTGTGTGTGCTTTGTGAGTGGAGTGTATGTATGAATGTGCATGCTGGGGAGACTGTCATATCTTCCCACTTCCCTGGACTAACCAGCAAACCCTGCAACATTGGAAGGAATACTAGACACCAGGGATTTATAACATGCCATGTGAGAGTGTTCAATCTCGCCTTTGTTCTTACACATGGGTTCGGAGCCGATCCTCGGCTCCGTGCCGGCCGACTGCAAGCTCTGCATCGAGAAGAAGAAGCTCGAGGACATCTAATACCCACAATCCCCCTCTGCCTTTACCTCAGATCTAGTTTGCCGCTGCTGCATACGCATCGCTGGAGACTAGCTCGAGGCTGTTCAGATAAGATTTTTTATCTATTCTGTACTAAATTTCAGAAAATTTCTTTAAATCTAGTTACTTAAGTGAGTAGGTGTGTGAGTGTCAGGAATTTCTCGATACTTAGAAGTAGTTAACTTAGTTAACTTTCGAGTTAGAGTTTTTCGGGGCCTACCCCTTCTTGGACTTGTGACTAGAATCTTGTTGTAGTCTTGCCTTTTGGCAGTTATCGGATTTGACTTTTTGACTAAAAACTTGTGGTAGTCTTGTTTTTAGCTATTATCAACGGACTCTTATTCTCGGATTTGACACTATTACTGGAATGGACCTTTTACTGGACTGGACTGTCTTTTCATTGTTAATATGTCTGAAAAGATGAAATCTGGTTTTAAACGTTGTCAGTGTGGCCAAAAAATGTCGGTCACAGACAACCACAGTTCCTGTGTCTACTGTCTTGGCCCTCTCCACTTACAAGAGGACTGCTCTATTTGTCACTCTTTTAGTGGGAGGGTCATGACAGATAGGCGCAGGAAACTGATGGATAGAGGATTGCTGAAACCCTCTTTCCAGGAGGCTTTGGATGCTTCAGACCAGGCATCCAAGTCTTCGAAGGGGTCGAAGGCGTCGGAGCCAAAGTCATCGGCTCCGAGCTCTTCGAGTCTAGTTAGATCACCGGTTCCACAGACTTCGGGGCCGAGTGTTCAACTGTTGGCAGTTCCCGAGCCTCGAGTCTTGGAACCGGTGACGGAGCTCCCTCCACCGACTCTGCTGAAGTCGGCTCCGTCTTCGATCCCTTCGACTCGTTCTTCTAGAGCCCTTTCCGACACCGACGTGGACCGTGTGGTGCAGAAACTTATGGAGCATACGGCCCTCTCCAAACTTATTTCGGTCTCCTCTCAGTTGATGGCGAGACTTGAAGGCCTGCCACTATCTCCATCTGTTCCTCCTCCGAGACCTGTTCAGTCTTCGGAGCCGGAAGAAGCTGACCTGATGATTGTGGAGCCCTCGGTGCCAGAACCGTCTTTTTCTCGGTCGGCACCGTTTACCTCGACTCCATCCGATCTGGTACCGGAGTCTCGGGCCCGAAGGTCTGTCCTTGGTTCCGGGACCGAGAGTCGGACCGATGTTTCGGTTCCGACTCTCCTCTCGGGCCTCGCACGGATCGATTCGGTTCCGTCCTCGGGTCGGTGCCTTCGGCTCCTGTTTCGGGATTCTTCCCATTTCTTCGAACCGGAGATACCTCGACTGGGACCCGGGGCCTTCGACCTCATGAGGAAGGTGTTGTCTACCCAGACAACCACATCAGCAGGTACAGCTTCTCCTCCCGCAAAGGACCGTTATCCTCCTCTGCACCCACGGCCACGCCCAAGCGTCGGGCACCAGTGTCTCAGCCACCCCTGGAGGGTGCCCCCTCTTCCTCGGAGGCTTCTTCGGATGCTCCCCACGAAGAAATTCCTAGGAAAAGACTGTGTAAGAGGAGACACTTGGATTCTCCACAAGAATCCTTGACATCTGATACTGACTTAGATGAGTCAGAAGGGTCCCCTAAGTCACCTTCAGAGGATGTCTCTTTTCTGACATCTTGGAGATCCTTAAACAGAGAGGTGACTGGCAAGCCCTCCCCTTCTGAGGATGAGTCAGTTTTGCTGAAGGCATTTGGTGCCGCCCTTCCTCCTCCTGGGTCACTCCGCCCTTTGATGAGTTAATGGAATTAATTGCTCGAAGGCGTGGAGACTCCTGACACGGTGGAACCTGTCCCTAGGAAGCCAAATAAGTACATCACGGCACCACAGGACAAAGCTTACCTTACCAAAGGAGTTCCAGTAGACGCCATGGTGGTGGCAGCGCCACGAAAAGGAGATGTCGGAGTCTTCCTCATCTGTCCATCCGCCTAACAAAGATTCTAGGACCATGGACAGATACGGGAAGCGCATTTTCAGTTCAGCGGCTTTCTATGCGTTCCCTGAACTATTTGACCCATTTTACACGTTTACAGAGGGATCTAGTCAAAGAGTTGGGAGATACCCTCCAGGGTGCTACAGATGCCGCTGTCTCAGAGAAAGTTACAGCACATCTCAACACCCTTACGTCCATTGTGAACTCGTCCATGAGGCTGATATCTTATGCAGCCGAAGGATCGAGTAGGGCAGCGGCTTCAGCGATTGCTCTTCGTAGGCAATCCTGGATGCGCTTATGTTCGCTTATGAAGCCTTCAAGTCTTCCTTTACTAACGCCCCATTTGATGGAGCCACACTTTTTGGCCCTAAAGTAAAGGAGACCCTTACCCGGTGTGAACAGGAGGGAAAGACTCTGTCTGCTGTCGGAGTCCGTTTTCCACCCTTCCAGACCGTACCCCAAAGGGCAACGTGGTGGAAAATGTGGTTTCAAAACCCCAAGGATCTTTCCAAACACACAGGGTGATGCCCCTCTAGAGGCAGAGGGGGCAGAGGTGGAAGACGCCGCCCTGGCGGCAGAGGGGTCCGCAAAACCAAGGTGACAGGGATAACCTCCCTGGCAAACCTTTTCAGCACTCCTGAGAGGAGGCCCGACTGTCCTGCTCTGGAGGCAGTCGGGGGTCGCTTAGCTTTATACCCTCAGGCCTGGCAAAACCTTTCTTCAGACAATTGGGTAAAAAGCATTATTACCAGAGGTTACAAAATCCCATTTCTATCCACCCCCATTCCAAACAGAAAACTCCCAGATGTACCACCCCATCTGCGAGACCCAGCAGCTGCAGAAATTTCAAAGCTGCTAAGAAAAAGAGTCATCCAACCAGTCCCAGCGGACCAAATAGGATTCGGAACTTACTCAAGGTTCTTTTTAGTTCCAAAGAAAACAGGGGACTGGAGGCCGATTCTGGACCTAAGCCATCTCAACACCTTTGTCAAGAAGGAAAAGTTCTGAATGGTCACGCTTCAATCGATCCTTCCATTCTTACGGAAGGACGACTGGATGTGCTCGATAGATCTGAAGGACGCATACTACCACATCAAAATGGCCAGGGCGTCCAGGGATCATTTGCGCTTCCGGCTGGGAGCCAGTCACTATCAGTTTTGAGCCCTGCCCTTTGGTCTGACCACAGCCCCCAGGGTCTTCACCAAATGCATGGCAGTGGTAGCGTCTCATCTGAGGCGCCTAGGATTCCAGGTGTTTCCGTATCTGGACGACTGGCTCCTGTCTGCCACCACCAGGCGTCAACTGATACAAGCTAGGGATTACACCCTACAACTTTGTACACACCTTGGCATCTCAGTAAATTTCGAAAAATCGTTGCTACAACCATCACAGCATATCTTATTCATAGGAGCGGAATTAGATACGCGTCAGTTAGTTCTAAAACTTCCTACAGAAAGAATAGTAGCACTTCAATTCAACATTTCCCTTCTTCTGTCGTCCAGAAAGTCCCCAGCAAAAATTGTTCTGAAAGTTCTGGGTCTCATGGCAGCTTCTCTCATTGCGATACCATTGGGAAGACTGCACATGAGAGTGCTACAATGGCTTCTATTTGCACAATGGTCATTCCAACAACTTCCACTGACTCACGAAATATTGATAACGAAAACATGCAAATCACACCTAATGTGGTGGTTACAGACTTGCAACCTATCCAGCGGAAGACCATTTGTGCTACCCGCACCGTCAGCGACGATAATCACGGACGCTTCCCTGATAGGGTGGGGGGGCATCTTTCAGGGACAGACAGTCCAAGGCGAATGGACCAATCTGGAGTACAATCTGCACATCAATGTTCTGGAGTTGAGGGCAGTGTTTTTGGCGTTGCAACACTTTGCTCCCCTTCTTCCTCCAGGGACCATTGCAGTTCAGACAGACAACATGTCCGTAGTCTGGTACATAAACAAGCAAGGGGGAACCAGGTCTTACCAACTATGCAGAGAGGCCATGAGAATTTGGCAATGGGCAGAGTCCACCGGTCGCTTTCTGATCGCAACGCACATCCCGGGGTCATCCAACGTCATAGCCGACAGGCTGAGCAGGGCAATACTATTGCCTCACGAGTGGTCCCTCAAACAGTCAGTTGCGGAAAAGATTTTTCGCAAATGGGGCCAGCCTACCTGCGATCTGTTTGCGTCTCCAATGAACGCCAAATGCAGGAGCTATTTTGCCCTATTACCCCCTCCAGGTGAAGTCCCCAGGGACGCGCTGGTGCACGATTGGCCCCCGGGTCTCCTATATGCTTTTCCTCCATTTCCCCTGATTGCAAAGTTTCTACAGAAAGCAAACAACCTTCAGAGGACTATAATTCTCATTGCTCCGTTCTGGCCTCGTCAGATTTGGTTCCCCTTTCTCTTGCATCACCGCATTCGGGGACCTTGGATGCTGGTCCCAGAGCCAGATCTACTGACTCACTCGTCAGGAGTTCCTCACCCATCCCTGGAATCTCTCCATCTAGCAGCTTGGCTGCTCCGCTTCCCTTTTTAGCCAGGTCAATTCCCCTTACATCGGTGGTTCAAGATATTTTGGTAGCTTCTCATAAAGTTTCCACTACAAAGACTTACACCAGTAAATGGAAACGTTTTGTCTTCTAGGCGGAGTCACATCACTTGGACCCTGTTACAGCTCCGTTGAATAAGGTTTTAGAATTTCTGACCGAATTATTTCAGGAAGGAGCTTCCCCAGCTACCTTAAGAGTACAGTTAGCTGCCATTTCTAACTATCATGTAGAAGAAAGTGGTGCACCTATTATGGCTCACAGACTTTGCAAAGCCTTTTTAAAAGGTTCTTTTCATATCAGACCACCAGTCAGAAGTCCCACATCACCGTGGAATTTAAATTTATTGCTCTCTAAATTGATGTTACCACCCTTTGAACCAGCTTCAAGTTGCACTTTGAAATTTTTGTCATGGAAAACATTATTTCTAGTGGCTATTACATCTGCTAGACGGGTGTCTGAGCTGCAGGCCCTTTCGGTCAAACATCCTTATTTAATTTTTCATTCTGACAGAGTATCCCTACGCACTAATCCTTCCTTTCTTCCCAAAGTTTGTTCTACTAGTAATATTAATCAGTCCATTGAATTACCCACCTTCTTTAAAGACCACTCTAATAAATTAGAGTATATGTTGCACAAACTGGACGTCCATAGACAACTCAGATTTTATTTGGATAGAACAAAAGATCACAGGAAATCTGATCAGCTATTTGTAGCTTTTGCTGACAGCAGAAAGGGTCTTGCAGTTACGAAACGAACTCTTTCAAAGTGGCTAACTGACTGTATCATTTATGTTTATGAAGATTCTGATCAAACATTATCAGCAAAACCCAGAGGACATTCTACCAGATCAATTTCTACATCTTTGGCTCATGCAGCTCGTTTACCTTTAGACACTATTTGTGCGGCTGCTACTTGGGCTAAACCACATACATTTATATCTCATTACAAAGTGGACAGGGTTTCTAGGGATAGGGCAACCTTTGGTTCCACTGTGCTCAAGAACGTTCTCCCTTGAGTTCCTCAGGATCATGGAGCTAGGCGCTACCCATGTGTAAGAACAAAGCGAGATTGAACACTCTCACATAAAGAAGTTATGTCCTTACCATAACGCTCCATGTGGAGTGTTCATCTCGCTGTTATTACACTCCCACCCTTCCCACCCTTAGGAAGAACGTTCGATTTGGTGCCTGGTCTGGAGTATTCTCCTTCTGCTGTTGCAGTATTACTGTTACTATCATACCCTTGGTATGTTTGTATATATGTACTTATGTATATAGTTTGGCATGTGTGCGTGCTTGTTGTCTGGTTTGCTTGCAAACTAGATCTGAGGTAAAGGCAGAGGGGGATTGTGGGTATTAGATGTCCTCGAGCTTCTTCTTCTCGATGCAGAGCTTGCAGTCGGCCGGCACGGAGCCGAGGATCGGCTCCGAACCCATGTGTAATAACCAAGGCGAGATGAACACTCCACATGGAACGTTATGGTAAGGACATAACTTCTTTTTACAGGCACTTAAAATATAATAGAACAACATTTTTCAGGGCATCTTTAAAAAATCTAACCATGTATTCTTGGCACTCATGCACAGCTCTTGAGCAGAGACTTTGCTTTCTGTTCCACCCCTAAAGATCAGAGATTGTCCTTAATATTACCCTAATTGTTTGAAAACAAAAGAAGTTGAAGTAAAAGGGGGAGAGATTCAAACTCTACACCCTTGAAACAGCAAGAGGACACTTTTTTAATTACATAAAATAAAAGTAATAGTCTAATGTTTGGCAATATTTTTGATTACAGTGGTTCGAGGGTTGTGAGGGACAGGGCATGTAGAAAGATATGCAACAGCCCACATAACTTGGCTGTAGCATGACAAAATGTATGCCAGATGAATGTATTAACAACAGGGATGTATGTTGGAGTGAACCATGCATAACAGGTAACAGCAGGAGCTGTCTAAAATCAATGACAGCTCAGAAGGATAGGAGTTCATCCATATGGGGGAGGCTTTGGGATAAAGCTGGGAGGACTGGTATATGACACCAGGGAGAATTTATAAACTATTACTTGGTGTCATATAAAAATCAGTAGAACAATAGGTCTGTTGTTATGATGCACTTAAAGATGACAAGGAAACTCAAATGTTTGTCATTATTGACTTATTGTATTCACCCATGCTGTACAAGGGTTTAGGAAAAAAAGTAAGATACATCAGGGGCATTCTGTGAACTCAGGGGGAGGTAAGTGGTATGTTTGTGTATGTATGTGTGTGTATGTGAGTTAATGGGAGATGGTTGTGCCAGCGTGATGCATGGGCTGTCATTGCTGACTACCGCAAGATAGTGCTGTTTTGCACTAGTAGTTAAGGATGATTTAGAGACGTGCAAATTAGCAGATAATCACTACTTTTCTCACTGCAGTTATATCTCTGAATCACATTTTCCTGCATTCCAGAAACGGTTACCTTTGGCTACAACTCTCACCACAGGAGTCTGGGTTCTTTTGGAATCCATGGGAATAAGCATTTTTTTTAATTAATTAGTATCAGTTTGGGTCATGGAATTCCATCTGCTTAATTGATAATTACCTTTTGGACCATTCAGCCCACATTGTTTTTTCTGTAGTAACCTTATTACAATTTCTGTAGGCATGTTTTTTGAATCCCAGGGATTATGTTAACCCAGAAGTTGATTTTATTTTGAACTGAAAAAGTAGTTTTGGATTATTTCCCATTATGCTTTAATTTAGTTATTGGACTAGTTTAAGTTAAAGCATCTAAATCACTGAAAAAAATATTTTGGACTGGATGCAAACTCTAATTCGCAAAGATGCTTCTGGCTTAACATAAACTTTTACTGTCTTGTTATATTTCTTGGGTTCAAAGTACAGAAATAGCATTTTTAGTTGTGGTGTTATATTTGCCTGATAGTTGCTTTTGTTGTATTTTCAAAGTGTGCGACGACAGGCATAAGACTGTATTCATTATTCATTACCTGTATGACATATTTAGGGTCAGGCTCCAGAACATTTATTGGACCGTCTCAGAGTAATCCTTCCATTTTTTGATACTGTCAGGTAAATAATAAAAGAAAACAGTATAATCTGAGGGCTAGGATCCTCCTCATTTGTTCCTTGGTTTAGCATTACTTTGACAGGTGAAATTCAGCATTTTCAGTAAAAAAAATATCTTCATGGGATAGCCACATTCCTGGATGAAGCATGTCATAATATACTGTGCCAGATACACAAGTGGTATTGTTTCCAGATTCCTTCATTTCTTTTTGTATTTCCTTAGTTCAGATCCGTCTTTGCTTTCTTCAGTAAAATTTTGCATTCACATGCCTCAACATAATAAGTGTCTTGTTTATGTAGCTACCAAATTATCAGCCAAGACCTACACCAACAGTGTCTGAATTTTATTTGGGAACAGTTCAGTGTTGATAAATGCCTCAAATGCAAAACGTCGGCCACACTACTCAGCACTGATAGTGAGAAAAACATATCCCACTTCACAGAAATGAAAGAAGTCATTAGCTCATTGTGTGATGACCAACAGGTGGGTCTTCCTCACAGCCTGAGGTGTGTGCCACAGTATTGCCACAGTTATGTTCACTTGGGAACCAGGCCCACATATGAATCTCCTCAAGCCAAGTTCACTGACTGACTGGCCCCAGAATACTTCAGTGAATGACCTTTCCCATGACTTGTGAGGGCTTGAGCCTGAAATGCACCTTGTTTTGGTCAACAGTCTTAGAAATGAAAAGATGATATTTAATCTCAACTTGGAAGAGTGCATCTTGAAGGTCCTTCAGCACTTTATCTTCAGATGATTGGCTACAGCCCATGGGTAGTCAGCTTGATTCCATTGACTGGTCCCGATGTCATATAAGGGTGCTTAGGGCCAGGAACTAACTTCTTGTATCCCATTCCCAAGCCCATGTGTTTTGTCAAGTCTCCCTACCACCTGAGTGTGCAGATAACTAAGAATCCTGATGCTTACTCCTTTTTTTTAGTCCAACATGTCATAAGGTTCATGTCATTTTGTCACCAGCACAAGAGTCCCAAGGTTTACACAGGTGTTTCAAAAAAGTTTAATTCTGTACTTCAGTAGGGTTACAGTCCACAACTACTTGTCTCAGTTCTAAGCCCAAGTGATGAAAAAAACATAGGAAATGCCTGAAGAACTCATTGATACTGAAATAAATTAAGATCTTTGTCAGACCCTGCTAGTGGCCTTCTCTGTAGGATTCCACATGCCCCACTGTAGTTATGACTACTGATGTTTTGTCTAGGGCTGCTGTCTTAGGTGTGATACTGCACATGATGGCATAACTGTGACTGCCCTCCCTCATGGGGTTTGCAGAAACAAAATCTTGGATTCACATTTTTCGGGGCTATACTTTGACTAGTCTGTTGAGAGCATGGTCAATAATCTAAAGAGGAAGTGGATCTTCTCCTCTGTAGAGGGCCTCTGGCAACCTCCTCCTAACAATTCTGCCCATGCCCGTGCTAGACTCTGTCAACTCCTAAAGAGGAAGAAGCCTCCTTTGTGTCCAAGGAATGATCGCGTGCATTGCATAATATTTCTCACCAGTCTTATAACGGCCACATCATTCATGTTTATGACTCTACCAGCAACAGTACCAAGTATAATCCTACAGTCTTTATGGCGCGACCATTCTTGCAGTGTATTCCAGCTTGGAGAATCTTTACAAGGGATCAGTGAGTTCTAGATATTGCCACCTTAGGACACATCCTGAGGCTTATAGAATTTCATCAGTAGAGAGCAATACTGGTGAATCAGTCCATGTTTGTAGAACTCTTGGGAAAGGCTCAGACTATATTGTTAAATAAAGGGCTGTAAAAGCTGTCTCAAATTTGTTTGAGAGAAAGCAGTTAACTCCCACACATTTAAGATATTAGAGTGTTTCAAAATTTCTACAAACTGATCAAAATGTTGATTAGAGCTCTCCCAGTGTGAATATTAAAACTCAGGGAGGAAAAAGCCAGTAAACCTTTTAGAATTTGGGTAAAATTCAGTTAATGGTTAATAATTACGCAGCCAGGATGCCAATAATGAAGAAACTTGGAGAAAGTAAGAAAAATTCAGCCAGAAAATGAGAAGAAAAAATAAAAGTTTGGTTGGGAAGAATCTTGCAGTGATTCAGAAAAAAATCAGGTCGAGTTTCAGCTTTGGTACAGGAGCTTCCAGCATTTTAGAAGAAAAAATAATTAAATACACTCAGATGCATTTAAAATAAGAAAAACTCTGAAAGACTATAAAAAAGTCAAATAAAATGCTGAAAAAACAGGAGAAGCTTTAGCTATCCAAATGAACTGATAAAAATGCAAAACGTAGTAGCTTAAATGAAGGAAAAAACTGTCACAGCACGAGGCTTCTCAAGGGAAGCCATTTCAAAAAATAGTGGCATTAGAAGGCCATGCATGCAGAGAAATACTGAAAGTTGCTGCTGTACTGGAGAAACTGGAAGAAAAAGGCTGCATTAATTTTATGAAAGTACATATAAGCAACTGAACTGATATTCCACACCAGGATTTATTAGCTGAGAGGGAACATTGTGTGTATACTCAAAATCTGGCAAAGAGAAAGCAGCCAAGAGCTTAGTAAAGAGGCAATAAAGAAAGAGTTGTTATTAACAAAATTGTGGTAGCAGCAAAATATTTGCAGAAAATGATTCTTCACTGTACACCAGGCAGAAGAGAAACAGGTTCATCCTAGCAGTCAAGGAATCTCAAGATGCAGGTGTGAGATTCAAGCTGCTGTATCAAGCATTCTTACAATTTTTTTTTCTAGAGGATCAAAGACATTTTTGGATGTAGAACAAGCTAAAAAGTACCAACAAAGGAGCCAGCAAGCAGAAGTAGGCTCTCATTCTTCTGACAGTGACAAAGCTCACAGAGCGACTTTGCCAGTGAAACCTTTTCTATTTTTCCAAAGGACTACTCTTTAGCAACAGAAAAAGTGGAAAGGTTGATTAGAAGAATCAGGAGTACCTTGGATGTGAACTGGAGACTGATGTGAGATGGAGAGAATCAGGAGGAAGACCAGCAACATTATGAAAGTAGTGACTTAATGGGAGATTATAAAGTATCAGTCCAAATATATAGGAATAGACGTGAAATGTGGTTTTGCAAGAAGTGGCTTTGAAAGACTGGAATTTTGTTTATCATTTTAAACTGGGAAACTGTAAAGCATATACCACAGTTTGTGTCATTAGTGTTTAGGAGAAAACTGAAGGAGGAACTGCAAATATTTTTTTTTTGTTCTTAATATTTGTCTAAACAATTCATGATGTAAATTTCATGTTATATTATAAAGCAGTTTTAGTGTAGTGTACAGTCAGGGCTATTTTAAATGTGAAGTGGCTGAGTCTTATCAATGACTGCTGTAAATGTTAAATATTTTAAAGCAATAAAGCATTTTTTTCAGATGTGAGGTATCCAGTCTTTATACTGCATCAAAAAAAGCTGAACAAAAGCAAGTTAGAGTTAATATAACACTGTGATCTTGGGCTGCTGGAGTGGAGAATAGAAAAGTGTGATGATCACACTATATGTAGGATTAAGATAACTTCCACTGTGTTTACAGAAATTGGTATCTAGATTAAGCTAGAGAAAGTATTTTTTTCTTTAAGCAAATAGGCTGGTTTGACACCTATGTCTCTAATGGACACAGGCAATCTGTAAATGGCTCATCTCTCAGGCCCCTACTTACACTTATCAAGGGTATCAGAACTTGTTAGAGATTTCAGATGCATGGCTAGCTTAAAAAGACCCTTGTGGTCATTAGCCTAGTAAATACCCATGAACATGTAAAATGATGAAATATGTGGAAAATGGTAGTTCTTTTCTTGTATTTGCAAAGTCATTATCTATTTTCCAGTTATAAAGTCTTTCACTGGGCAACATGAAGTCTACATGTGAAAGAAATTAATCATGAGAGGGCTGAGTGGTGTGCTTTGGTTGAAATTTACAAAGATTCTTTCATGCATCTACAAAAGCAATAGCTTTTTTGATTAAATTGGAGATGAGAAGTCTGCAGGTGGAAACAATCATAAGAGGTCTTAACACTGTCTTCTGAGTGAATTGTACAAAGTATAGTGAATTTAACATTTAAAAGTTCATTGGGGAGGAGTTCTATGAAAAATTGCAGTTTGAAACTGGAAAGTGAATAATTTATGCATATAATTGCCTCCCTTGCAACCTTAGTACTTCAATGCATTTATTATAACAGTGTACCTGTACCATTTAGTTTATTAAAAGGTAGTTATTGCACTGCACTTTTTCTTATGGCTAAAAGTTAAAGTTTATTGAAATCATGCAAGGTAGTGAACACAGACTGTAACATGCACTTTAACATGGGTTACCTTAATTTTAGTTTAAGTAATGCCTGTGGGTGCAGCCATTAATCTGGAGCAGACTCCTACCTGGAGAGGTAAAGTTAAAATGGACAAAATTTTGTTTGTTTATTCTAAGTTTAAAGGAGATGGGAGGGTCCTGAGCATTTATGTTTTGTGTGTGTGTGTTCTCTGAAACAAAAAGTCTTGAAAATGTGACATAGACACAAATGAAGATGTGTAGAAGCCTGTTAAACAGTAACGTGTGCATGTAAGTTAAAAGTAGGAAGTATATATTTAAAAAAATGTCATGCATAATAGGTGGGGGTAATAGTCTTCTATCATAATGGTGTCACTGTCCATATTATCATGTAATATAAATGGCCTTACAAGTACAGACAAAAAGCAAAGAGCATTGATTTATATTAAGCAGTGTAGGGTGCAGACAAAGGAAAAGAAGAGTACTTATTTTAATTGCAAGAGGAGATCCAGTAGTGATAGAAGATAAAAAGATAGTAATGGCAGATTTGTAGTGCTAAGGGGCTACTGGCAAGGTAGGAAGATTACAATGGCATGTATTTACATTCCACCTAAAACTGGTATAATGGAGCTTAAGAAAATTCTCGGAGAAATCATCAGTTTTCAGCAAGGACTGGAACTTAATTTGCAGCAGTGAAGATGTGTCTAGGGGACCCAGAAGATAAAACATAAAAAGGTTTAGTATAAATTTGCATATTATTCCCCAAGATATAAAAACTGGGCTAGGCTAGACAGAATTTACATTTCACAGGAACGTGCATTTTATTGAAGGTCTTGAGACCCACCCAATAACTATTTCAGATTATGCACCAATAATAGCTAAAATAGGGTAATGAAATAAAAATTAGACATTGGTGCTTTCCCACCTATCTGTTGAAAAGAGAGGAATTTAAGCAATGGGTAGTGGAGATTATTTAGGAGCTGTTAGAGAGGATAGAAATTAGGGTGGAGTTTAAAAATAGGATGGAAATAAAAGAAAGGGAGCTATGGTTAATAAGTAACAAGAATTATTTAGAGGGACTGACAAATGTGAAAGTATTACAGAATAGGGGAAATCTCACAGAACAAGCAGAGGATCAACTGCAGAATGCTAGGCAGAAAATAAGGGATTACCTCAATAATATGCATGAGCTTAGAAACATTGCTGTTAAGCAACTGTTTTTTGATAACACTAGAGCACAAAAACTTTTACCGAAACTCAGGCAACAGAAAGTAGAAAAGTTGTCTTAAAAAAGAAGGTAAGAAGAGATCCTGTAGAGTATTAAAAATATTTTGGAAGTTCTATGAGCATCTCTATAAAGCAGAAAAATATGAAAATCAAGAAAAGATACAAATGGAAATGTTTATCGAAAAATTAAATATGCCAAGGTTAGAGGCAGATGAGGTTCAGTTACTAACAGGATAGGAGGAGATGAGATAAAAATTGTGATATACAACCAATCTACAGGAAAGTCCCCAGGAATAGATGGCATTCCTGTGGAAGTTGGAAGCTAGGAGGGAAAAAATGATAAAGATCTAGAAGGTTTTGTTTAATAATATCTTAAGAGGAGGAGAAGTACCACCATCCTGGAAGAAAGCGGTGGTAGCTGTAAAACCTAAAGAGGGTAGGGATCCATTAGATCCAGCTTCATACAGGCCCATTTCAATACTAAACCATGTAATGGCTAAAAGAATGGCAAAAGTAATTGCAAAACCAAACATTGATTATCCAGAGGGAAGCAGAATGTAAGAAAATGCCATTGTTGATGTTGGGTCTTGATGCAGACAAAGCATTTGGAAGAGTAAGCTGGGACTTTATGTGCAGGGCAATAGAAGCATTTGTATTTCCTGAAAAAAATATAAGGCTGATTAGGAGAATATATGAGGGATTGGAGGCGAACATTAAATTGAGTGGGATCCTTTCTGATAACTTCTGCTTGAGCAGAGGAACCAGGCAGAGGTGTCCTCTTTCCCCTTTATTATTTGCATTATATTTAGAACCATTGGTAAAGAAAATAAGGGACTCAGAAATTCAAGGATATAATTGGTATGGTAGTCAAGAAAAGCTAGCTCTATTTGCAGATGTTATTATTTTGTACCTGACAAAACCAGAAAAAAGACATTACAGTGTTGTGGAACATTGTGAGACAGTTTCAGATATTTTTGGTATACAAAATTAACAAAGCTAAAACAAAGGCAATAGCGGTAAATTATGTGCCCACACATTAACTGGTTCAGCAGTACCCATATTTATGGGGAAATAATGAAATATTTAGGAGTATGGATTAAAAAGGATTATAGTGCGGCAGCTAAGGGTATGTGGAAAGAGACTAAACAAAAGATAATACAAAAACTGAGAAAATGGAAGCTTTGTTATATGGATATGGATAGTAAGATGCAGGCAGTTAAAATGTTTTTAGTCCCTTTAGTCTTATAAACAGATCAGGCATATTTTTATCAACCAGAGGAGAAGTTCTGGGTAACAATTAATAAAGAGTTGAAGGACTTTATCTGGGAGGGGATGATGGCAAGAGTCAAGTGGGATAAGCTGATTCTTCCAGTAGAACAGGGTGGATTGGGATTACCCAATTTGAAGGGGTATTTCAGAGCTACACAGTTAGGACTCCTATACATAGCACAAGCAGAAAACTATGATTCAAAATAGAAAGGGATGACAAAACACGGGGGAAGCTCAAGAAACAAAGAGAGACTATGATTTTGGATGCAGACCTTTAAGAAGAATAACAATAATCATACAGAGTATATCCATAAAGTAGCAGAAAGTATAAGAACTAAACCAACACAGGAATGGAGAAAGGAGATTCTGACAATAGGGATCACTGCAATTAGGGATACAGACAATAGGCAAGAGGGGGTTGGAATTTATTGGAGAAAATTGGCAAAGCAACCAAGGTATTGGGAGAAAATAACTGGAGAGGGAAAATGATAGAATGGGAAGACAAAAATAATTTATTTGGAATGCAGGTTAGAGATTGCCTTCCCTGTCAGGGATTGATATCAGAGTATAGGCAAAGAGAAAGAAACAGGTGCCTTAAACAAAAGACCAGCAATGGTAGAGTTTTTAATAGAATCTAGAACAGAAGCTGCCATTAAAAAAGGAATAATTAATAGAGCACATAAAATATTGCACGGTAACTATAAGAATCAATCAGAGGAGGTTAGAAAGGATTGGGAAAAGAGACTGGATAAGCAATTCACAAAGAAACAATGGGAGGATATATGTATGTCTCCCAAATATGCAACAAAATCTACAATATTTAGTATTTTTGCCTTGAAATGTTTGCATAGATATTTTTATACCCCTAGTAGACTCCAGAGAATTTTTCTCAGGTAGACATAAATGTTGGAGGTGTGAAGGGGAAGAAAGAGGTAATTGGGAACATATTTTCTGAGAGTGTAGTGAGTTGGCGGACTTTAAGGATCCCCTTCAGGATGCACTGTCGGAGATGCTGGGTGAGGAGATTGGTCTGACGAGGTAGATGATTTTTCTGAGCTACGATACAGAATCGGAATTGCCTAGACATGGTAAGGCCTTGCTTTGTCTAATAATTTTGGCTGCCAAAAAAGCAATTACTAGAAAATGGAAATCAAAATCTAATCCAACTGTACTTGGAAGTAATGAATATAGTAACAGATAAAACAACTGGAACTGAGATCTTTAGAAAAGGATAGGAGCAAACTGCACAGGAAAAATGGGAATTGTGGGAACAATACATACAAGGGAGGAATGAGGCCTGAAAGTCAGTAGGATTTAAATGAGCTATGTAATGTTTGATTGAGAAAGATTGAGTAGATTATAAGTGATATATAATGCTTGCAACTGGGATTGTGTCAGTGTGGTTTGTTTTCATTTATATAAATGTATGATTGCCTGTATAGTAAGTGATGGTTTAATGAAGATGTTTCTTATTTAAAAAAAGCAGAAATTGAATCATTTATGTAATATTGCTTAGATTGTATGATATATAGCAATATATGTGACTTATAATGTTTATGTTAATATAGTTTGATTAGTTTTATATGAATGTAGATTTGCCTATATCACAAGTGTTAATTGGTGTTTGAAAAAAAAGCAGTGTAGGGTGCAAATAGTATTATAGGAAACAAATTTGGATTTCAGGGTGGGCACCTAGCAGAAAAGCAGGGACAAAGAAAAGAGGATAATAATACTGATTGCTAGAGGGAAAAATGGTAGATTAGTGGTAGTAAGAAGTTGTTGGTAGGAGAGGAGGGTTATGCCAATATACATTTATATTCCACATAAAACTGCTGCTATGGAGCGTAAGGGAATTTTGGGAGACATAATATGCTTTTATTACGAAGTATTATTTAAGGGTGGGGTCTGGAGACTGATGTTCAGTAATTAGGATGTATGGGGTCACCTAGAAAAAATATAACAAAAGAAATATATGATGATGTTTGGTATGTAAGATTTGAATTCAGTATTAAGGATCCAGGCAATTTGCATGTCATGCTCTATGGTACAAAAACTGGGCTACACCAGATATAAATTATATTTTGCAGAAATGTGTAATTAATTGAAAGCTTTGAAACACATCCAATAACTATTCCAGATAATGTACTAATAAAAATAAGATAAAGGTACAGGGTAATGAAGTGAAAATGAGACACTGGTATTTTCATACTTACTAAAGAAAGAGAAGAAATTAAGGAATGCGTAGTGGAAATTTGGGAGTTATTAGAACAGAAATTTCTTCAAAAGGGATAGCTAGTGAGTGGGATAAAAGTGGGTGGCATAAAATGAAAATGGAGTTTGAAACATGATAGAAATAAAAGGAAAAAGATATGAGGAAAAAAATAGGAATTATTTGGAGGGGTTGATCATGGTTAAAATATTGCAGAATAAGGGGAATGTCACAGGACAAGATGTGAAGCCAGTGAAAAGTGCTAAAGAGAAAAAAAGGGAGTATTTGGATAACAACTCCGGAGCACAAAAACTTTTAGAGGAAGATTTATAACCTTGTGTTTGCATTATGTATATGACCCTTAGTTGTTATAGTATCCCTTCAACTCAGGAAACCCTAGTATCCCTTCAACTCAGGTAACCCTAAACCACATTGTTCTTTGGAACAAATTCATCCCAATTAACTTTTGCCCTCTGTACCCACAAAATATTCTTTCACTTAGTTATGGTCCACAACAACTGCTACAGTTGATAAAAATATGTCTGACCTTTGCATAAAACTAAAAGGACTTGAAGTATTTTCACTGGTTCTATCTTACTATCCATATTCATAAGCAAGAGCTTTCAACATCTCAATTTTTTATTATTCTTTGTTTATTCTTTCACATATCTTTATCTGCCATAATATAATAATTTTAATCCATATAACTAAATACTTTATTGTATGATGTCCCCATAAATATTGGTATTAACTGAGTCAAATCATGTGTGGGTACCTGTTTAACTTAATTTTATCTTTATTTATCTTACATACTGAAAAGACTTAAAACTGTTGCAGAATATGTCATGAAATGGAAATATCCCTTTCTGGATTTATTAAGGATAAAATAATTTATCTGCAAATAAAGCCATCTTTTCTTGGATTACCATACCAGTTTTATCCTTGAATTTCTGAGTCCCTTATTTTCTTTGCCAGTGGAGCTACATATAAAGTTAGTAACAGAGGGGACACTGCTTATCAGATAGGAACACTCACACCTTAAATCTGGTCTCTGATCTTTCATGTATTCTCCTAATTAACTCTATTACTGCATAGGATTACCCTGGCATCGTGCCACCCAACCTTAGTTTCTAGTGCCTCTGTTGAGTAGAGCCACTGGAGTGATCCCCGGGGTGAATTTTTTTATTTCTCATTCACTCATCAAGATTTCTCTTGAAGAGGGCCAGTGAGGTGCTCTGTTTGACATCTATGGGAAGTCTATTCCATAGCAATGGGCAGTCTCTGGGTTATGAACCTGTCCCTCCAGCATGTTCTGTTGATTGTGGCAATGAGGTCAAGGTCTCTGGAGCATGTGGTTTGGAGGGATTGGGATTTCTTTAGATGTAGCATTTCTAACAGTGCTGGGTCAGACATGGCTTTGTAAGTCAAGCAGAGATTGCCTCTTAAGTAGGCAATATGAGACAGAGAATAGTTGGAGCTTTTTGAGCCTCTCCATAGAGGACAAGTGTTTAAGGCCTAGGATCCTCTTTGTGAGGTACTTTTGTGGCCTCTTCAGTTGTTGCAGGTGTCTAGTGAGGTACATGCCAAATGAGGCATTGTACTCGATGATTGGCCTAATGAGAGAAGAGTAGAGGGAGACAATGACCTCTTTCTTCCTGGATGCAAAACCCTTAGTAATGAGGTGTGCCACATAGAAGGACTTTCTGACCACAGTGGCAACGTGGTGGTCAAAAGAGAGGTTGTTGTCGACCAGTGTTCCCAGATCTCTTAAAACGCTTTTTGTGTTCAGTGGTCTACCATCAATGTGGTAATTCAAGGAAACTGTTTTTTCCCAAAGGGGATGAAGACACATTTTTTGGCATTGAGCTTAAGGCCATGGTTCTGACACCAGTCGTTGGTCTCATTGAGACCTTTCTGTAGGATGTCAACATAGCTTGGGGAGTTAATAATAGCTCCCAACTTGCAATCATCTGTGAACTTTGTCAGCCAGAGTCCCTTCGTGTTGGCCTGGACTTCAGAGAAGTAGATACCAAACAGGAGAGGACTCAGGACCAAACCCTGTGGGACTCCACTCGTGACTGGTCGGCAGTCTGACTTGGAGTCAGCTACTTTCACACTGTTGGTTCTATCTGTGAGCCAGTTTGCAACCCACCTAGTGATATAGGGTTTGATGCCTAGCTTAGTAAGTTTTTCTATGATTCCTGAGTGAGGAATGGTATCAAATGCCTTGGCCAGATCAAGGTAGGCTGTATGAACCACCTTGTCTTCATCCACAGCTCTGGTGACTGAATCAAAGAAGTCGATCAAGTTGAGCAGGCATGATCTACCCTTCACAAAACCAAACTGTGTAGGATCCAGAGTTTGGAGATTCCCTATATCCTTGTTTATTAGGTCCATGATGATCAATTTAATTACTCCCCTTTTCTTTTGTCCCTGGTATTTTTTTCAGTGCTTTATTGTCAGTAAACTGAGACATAATATTGAAAGACTGATTTTAAAAAATTTAAACCATGCAAACAATTTAGTCATACACTGAATCAGAACAGAAATAGAGTATGCATCATGTTACGACTGAAGCCTAATATAAACTAAAGCATTTAAGGTTTATGTCATTATAAGTTTAGCACTAGTAAAAAAAAAAATATGTGTATATATATATATATATATATATATATATATATATATATATATATATATATATATATACAGGCAGAGTATACTGTAGAATGGGAGTTTCAACTCATAACAAATGGTAAGCAGACTCTGCCACAAGTGTATGACTGGCTAAGGAATGTTATACGTCATATTCACTATTAACAAATCTGGACTACATCCTTCCAAACTGCCTACCCTACAGATCCATTTTTTGAGCCCTTTGAATTAAGGTTTTGAGGAGTGAACCATTCACTTGCAATTTATGGTCATGCAAAAGAGGTTACATGAAGGAACTATGCTTTCAAATAGTCTTGTTGCTCTGTATGAGAAGGTTCAGTTAGTGATGCAAAAATATGGTGAATTTTAAAGGATTGTCTCACCAATTATCTGTTGTAGCCAGTTGTCTTAAACATTCCCATAGTATCTGAACTGGGTAGGGGCGCAGAATTTAATTAAGTCCATTATGGAATGGCACAAGAGGCAACAAATAGCAGAATAGTTGGAGGGGTTTTTCTGTCTCTGCTGGCTACCCAATACCCACCCAACCAGAGAAACAAGGATTTTTCATATATGTATATGGACATTTTCTCAAGCAAGCAGTAAGAGCCTCTAAGGACTGAATAGCAGAGTCAAAACTGTTAGAGTCCAGTTTTCACATCTGACAGACCAGCCTTCTTTCAGCTTTGTATATATCCCTCTGAAGCACTGGCAAGTATAAATCAGCCATTTTAAAGCTTTTAGACATGCATTCATTGTAGGCATCAGATATCTTTGTGACAAAGTAGGCAGCAGAGACACCCCTGGCTTGTTCCTCAGTGGGGAGTGCATCACTGCATGTCTAATATTAAGGTATTTCCAATGGCTCTTGGGGAGAAAGATGCTATTGCTGCTGTAGGTACTGGAAAGAGGTGAAGAGTTTAATATTTCCTGTGTTCTGCATCAGGCCTTCAAGCCAGTGAAAACCTTTAACCTCCCATCCCTCAAACCTAGCCGGGGTGGTCATTGATGTGCAAAATGAGGCAACCCTAAATTGGAATCATGGAGCACCAGATTTCTGTGGTGGGAAGACAAGGTGTCACATAACGAAGAGTATTTCAAGTTTCCACTATTTTGTGCCAGGAGTGTAGGACACTGGGAAAGCTTCCTGTCATACCATGGTATAGCCCAGGATGACTTATCTCTCAAGAGATTAGCTTCAATATGGGCCCAGATCAGAGGTGTTACTTTGTCATATTTGAGTAACTGTATAACTGTGATGCCCACACTATAATGGTGCCAGTCAGGAATACCTAACTCTAAATATGTGGGTGGTGCATTGCAAACCCAATGAGATAGTATACATCTGTTGTTATTCTATATGAACTGATGTATCAGTTTACTTATGTTTTGGTGCCAGTACTTCTTGTGGGCTCCTGGGATGTGGTGATATATGCAGAACAAGAGAGGAGCCACTAATATTTTAACCAGAGTTTCATGCCCTAGCAGCTATAAGGGATGCTTATACCAAATGTGGACCCAAAACAATTTCTTCTGTAGGGGTTCCAGATTCCTTTGAAGCATCTGCTAAGGATCATGTTGTAGGATAATGCCTAGGTACTTAGAAGGCTATCTATCCCACCTAAATGGAGACAATACCACATCCTTTTGAAGTAACACTGCCACAGCACTGACTTCTAATTTTCTTTCCCCAGTTTAAGAATTATATGTTTGTTTTTCATGGAGCTGCTTGTCACTGTACCTTTAAATCTTAAAATTTTCTCAGCAAATAATTCTCAGAACTCTCACTATTAATTGCTTTCAATTGCAGATAGCTTGTCAGCAATGATTTAAAAAAAAGCTAACAACTTCGCAGGAATCTTTGTACATTTCATTTTGAACACAATGTACTGAGTTCTCATGGCTAGATTTCTTTGGCTGCAGACGTCATGTTTCCAACTGAGAGCATTTGTTAATGGGAAAAAAACAAGCAAATAACTTTAGATTCAAGAATGTCAGCATCCCCCATGCTTTTCAACATTTGTTTCTTATCTTTGAAGGCTATTTGTGTAAAAAATGTCCCTAGCTCCAGACAGGGATATTAATCCAGATGTCTACCCTTGTAAGAACAAGGGAAATTATTATTCTATCTCAACATATAATAAAATCTGTAGACTTTTGTGCCCCAGCCCCATCTCAATGGCCCAAGATCACATTATATGAATTTAAACTTGCTTGAGTCCAGCTTTCCTTATCTTGATGCAGAGTAAAGCCTGTTTGTTTAGTATTTATAACATATACATTAGTCACTGAAAAGACTCCTCCCACATTTAAAAAACCCTGACTGCACACAGCATACCTCTCAACTGTCCCTGATTTTGACTCCAATTTTAGCTCTGTCCCTCTTAATCCCTCCTAAAACTAGTGACTTTTGGAGGAAAGGTGGTGAATTACATTTAATGAATAATGACAATAATTAAGTTATAGACTTCTTTTACTTCAGAAACTGTTTATTAATTCATATGCTCTGATTCTGTCAATGTTTCAGGTTAATAGCACTAATATTTTAAAAGTGTCCCTGATTTTTTCTTGACTTGTCCCTGATTCTGTTGAAATTTGTCCCCGATTGGTTGAGAGGTCTGCACGCAGTACAAAACTGTTTTACAATACAACATGCAGTTTACATCGTGAATTGATACTAATATAAATGGTTTTACTTGCAGTTTTCCCTTTAGTGTCCTTCTAAACATTAATGTCATAAAGTGGGGTATGTACTTTAGAGTCAACCCTCAAGTTTAACAAAGTCAACAACACTCCAGTCTTTCTCAGACACCTTTTCTTGCAAAGTAACTTTTCACAAATGTGATTGATGCTTTGTAGTGCCCCATTTATTCACTAATGTCAATGTTTCTGATCTTCCTGATTATCTCCATCTCCAATTTCCAAACTCTGGTTCAAATCAAAGGTACTCTTAAATCTTATAGGTTCATAGATTGGTACTAGGCTATCGGCCCTAGGGTCTATACAAGCCTAGCCATAACAATTCCCTGGCTATTTCTTCCCATAGTATTTACTTCCCTGGATCCCTGTCTAGTAGGGCGACTGACGTGATCCCCGGGATGAATTTCCTATCTCCCATCCAATCATCAAAGTTCCTTTTGAAGAGGGACAAAGAGGTGCTCTGCTTGACATGTATGGGCAGTCTATTCCAGAGTCTGGGGAGTCTCTGGGTCAGGAACCTATCCCTCCAGCATGTTTTGTTCATTGTGATGACAAGGTTTAGATCCCTGGAGCGTGTGTCTCTGAGGGATTGGGATTTCTTTAAGTATAGCATGTCCAACAGCTCTGAGTTTGACATGGCCTTGTATGTTAAGCAGAGATCACCTCTGAGTAGATGATATGCGACCGAGTATCGGTGGAGTTTTTTTAGACGGTCAGCATAGGGCATCTGCTTTAGGCCTGTGATTCTTTTAGTGAGGTATTTCTGCGGCCTTTTCAGTTGTTGCAGATGTCTTGAAAGGTACATACCAAACAGGGCGTTGTATTCTGTAATGGGTCTAATGAGGGATGAGTACAGTGGGACAATGACCTCCTTTTTTCTGGATGAAAACCCTTAGTGATGAGGTGTGCCACACAGAAGGATTTCCTGACAGTTGTGACAAGGTGGTTATCGAAGGTGAGACCACTGTCCACCTGTGTCCCTAAATCTATCATACTTTTGGAGTTTAGTGTACTGCCACCTATGTGGTAATTCACGGGTACATGTTTATTCCCAAAGGGGATAACTATACATTTCTTGGCATTGACCTTGAGCCCATGGCTCTGGCACCAAGCATCTGTTTCTGTAAGGCCCTTTTGTAGAATATCCACATCATTTGGATATTCAATAATGGCTCCCAGTTTGCAGTCATCTGCAAACTTTGTTAGTCAGAGTTCCTTAGTGTTGGCCTTCTAGTCAATTATGTGTTTTTTATGCCTCTCAAGCATTTTCCTTTGGAATACTGGAAAAGGTTTCACTGGTGATGGTTGCAGTTTGATGTCAGAAGAATGGAAGCAGAGTCTCCTTCTGCTTGTTGGCTCACTATTTGTTAGACATACATTTTACTTTCTCTTTTACCTGTTTTGCATTAAAAAAAAAGAAAATATTCTAAAAACAGCTGTATATAGCAGCTTGATACTCACATCTGCCTCTTCACATTCCTTGATTGCTATGACAAACTTGCTTCTCTTCAGTCTGGTGTTTAGTAAGTAGTCATTTTCCACTAATACTCTGTTGTCTCCAGTTTTTAAGACTTTCCCTTTCTTCCATAGTTTTGTCAGGATCAACTCTTTCTGCTGGTATGATTCCTTCTTTACTAATATAGGTCTTGGCTACTTTCTTATAGACAGGTTTGGGGCAATCCAACAATGTGCCTTTTCAATTAATAAATCCTGCTGTGGAACACTTATCCAGTTGCTTATTATTTGTACTTTCATAAAAGTATTAAAGTCTGTGCCTTACAGTTTCTCAGGTTTTCTCTTCATGCTCTGTCTTTTAACTCTACTGATTTTTGAAACCACTCTTCTTGAGAAGCCTCATGCTCAGCCAGTCTTTACTTCATTTTAACCTCTAGTTTTTGCAGTTCCATCAGTTCATCTGAATAACTAATTAAAATTTCTATTTCTCCAGCCTTTTGAGTTGATATATTAATTCAGTGTTTCATTTTGTACACGTAAAGACATTTAATTATTTTTCCAATAATTACTGAAAGCCATCTCCTGTACCAAAGCTGAAATGTGAGCTGCTTGTTGCTGAGTATCTACAGGATTCTTCTCAGCAAGAGGTTTCTCTTCACCTTATTTTTTTATTTTCTTTCAAGTTCTCCAATTTTTTTCTTTGCTGGTACTCTGCCAGTGTAATTACTAGCCACTGACTGAATTTTACTGAAATAAGAGTTTCAATGACACACTTTTTCTCAGTTTTGTTTTCACACTGGGAGAGCTGAAATTAAGCTGTTGCTCAGTGCGTGCATCCATCTTGGGTGTCCTTCATGTGTCAAATCTTAATCAACATTGTGGTTGTTTCAGAAAGTATGTAAACTTGCCACTATAATTGTAGAACCTTACTCTACGTTTAGATCTAATAATGTCAAAAAGTGTGTACACAGTTCCATTATTATATGTGCAGTCAGTTTTGAGGAGGCCCATACCTCCTTCAGTACAAGGGATATATAATCTTGCTATGCACTGTTTTTATAAGCATTAAACATCCTTCCTTTTGAATTTTGGAAGCTGGGCCACATTGCTCCTAGCAAACTCTTTCTGAGTAGATTGCCAGCTGTATCTTTTGCCATAAGCTGATTTACCATTTGGTGACAAATGCAAAGCCCACTCGATAAGAGGATTAGCTGTCTTCAGTGCTTGCTTTGAGGCTGTCTTAATTAAATCAAGGAGGGGTGATGTTAGATGAAAGAGATACAGTCTTACCATACTAGTTGATTTGCATGAGATTTCTCCTTCATGGGTCAAGAATACTGTCCAAGGGGCTCCTTTTTTCCTGCATCTGCTGTTAAGAGTTCCCTTTAAGTTGTGTAATTATATTTTCTAATATCATTTGTTTTAAAAATGTCTGAAATCTACTGCACTTCTTGATTAACATGAGAGTCCTTGCTAGTGGTAAAGGCTGAACTGCAAGGCTTCTGACTATGTACTTATGAAGCTGGTACTTTACACCCCAGCTTATATGATATGGGATTTTTCTGAAAAATGATGAAGTAATATTCAACTAAGAGGGCTTCAAGGATGGAACACATCAAATGATAAAGTAGTAACACGTCATTTGTGCCTCTGCCTTTTAGTGGCCACCATTTCACAACAGTCTGTTGAGAAGATATTTTCTAACACTTGTCTCATATGTCTGTTGTAGTAATGGTCCAACACAGCAGAATTTTTATGTTTGTTGTTGTCATGGTCCTGCAAAACAGATATTTTTTTTTCCTTGTTGTTGTCCCCCCTGTTTCTTGCCAACCTGTAGTGGACCAGTTAGGTTACTATTGTGGCATATTTTCTTTTTACTTTGTACCTTTCCTGGGTGTACTGGTTTGCAGTCAAGAGGTAGACATAGAGTATCCTGATGCAATGGCTATCCTCACCTCTGTGAGTGACATAAGCTTCAGTAGCCCATGGCCTTTTGTCAGCAGATGACTGGGTTGTTTCTGGTCTCCAGCAGGAATCAGAGCTGGTAACACACACCGAACATACAACCTCAAGCCTCATTTTTGGAAGGGACATGCAGACACAGCCACAATGTTCCCCCTCTTATCTCTGTCAGTTCCTGCAGAACTCAGGTTGCTGTGTGAACCTGGATCAAATGGGTTTTAGTCAGGGCTTTATCTTGCAATGCCATGAAACCACTGAATCTCAATAAAATTGTATGATAACATTTTATATTGTGTCATACCAAAGGATGGATTTATTGGACAGATTTATCTTTTGAGTCTATCCATAAACTTTCTAAATTGCTTGTCCTGTTGAGGACCATGGTGGTAGTCAATTTGACCATGGACAAACTGAGCTGGGATACAGTCAGTATGCTTGGTCATAGTAAGTCCTCATACTATCTCACTTCTCAGATACCCTGATAATAGCTACCTTCAAACTGTCTTCATTAAATACTGCAAGAAAAACCCAGCCAGGCTAGAGTTTTCACTGTGGTAATACCTAAACCTTCTGTAATGGAGGCCAATGGGATATATGCAAATGACCCTTTAAAGGCTTGCAATATTTCATTTACATGGCTTCTAAATGCCCATGACATTTTACTTTTTAAGTCTTTTATGGGAACATTCAGGTCAATAAAGCCAAACCCCACTATCTGTGGAAATGCATGTTTCGGTCTTACTAGTGACCTCAGCAGTGCAGTTTAAGTGGATTGGTTGGTTATTGTTTAGAAACACAGGCCTTTAAACCCAACTGATGCTCACATTAAGGTGCCTACAAAATACCCCAAACAGCCTCTAAACCACAGAGACAAAACACTCAGTAAGTGTCAACACATGATATAGTTATTTTTTCTATTTGTGTTCATAGGGTATGAGTTTATAGGTAAGTACTAGGCTAGCTGTCCTTGTGGACCACTTTAAGACTATATAGTTTCCCTTTTTGTGCTCAAATTAATCTATTCCTTTTGGTTAGAGATTGGCCTTACCTATCCCAAGGTCAGTCATTGTATATTACCCCTAATAAGAATAACTGGGGTCATACCATAGACAATATGAGGGGATTCTTGCATGGGATAAAGCATTTAAAATCTGTCTCTGTCCATTAGTAGTACGGAGGCAGTCTTGGGGTAAATCCATAAATCCAAGTTGTGCTTGAATATGGACAGGGATGAACTTTATTTTATGTAGATGGAGAGTCTGTTCCAGAGCAGGAGTATCCTCTGCAATCTATACCAGTCCCTCCAAACCATGCTGTTGATGTTGCAGAAGAAGTTTAGATCCCTAGACTGAATATTCCTGATGCCATTTGTCTTGCTGATGTGCAGTAAATCCATCAGTATTGGGTAGGAGGTTGCCTTGTATGCTAGACACAGGTCACCACCTAGCAGTTTATAGGATAATGAGTATAGTGACAGGGCTTTGAGTTGGTCCATATAGGATATGTTGTTCAGGCCTTGTATACTTTCAGTAATGTATCTCTATAGGCATTCCAGTTGTTGCACATGTCTAGACAGACAGATACAAAAGGGGGCATTATATTTAATGACTGTCCTAATGAGGGCTGAATAAAGGGGAACACTGATATCTGTATATCTAGATACAATTGTTTTGTTTATAAGCTGTGCTGCATAGAAGTATTTTCTTACATAAGTGGACGCATGTTGGTCAAAATTTACATCAATCACTGGCTGCATAAGTTCCCAAAACTTGAACAACTGTGTCACCTCTTAGGAGTGTATTATTAGGATACCGTAATGCATTTTTGGCATTCAGGTTCAGTCCATGACTTTGGGACCAGTTATTTATTTTGAACAACTCTTTCTGCAGGACAGCAAGTCATTTAGGGATTCAATGACTGCTCCTAGCTTGCACTCATCTGCAAACTTAGTCAGCCAGAGCCCTTTGGTATTGTTTTTTTTACTTCAAAAATGTTGATGGTAAACAGGACAGGTCCCAGCACAGAGTCCTGGGGGACTCCACTGGTGACTGGTCTCTTCATGGAGGTAACTGCCCCTTTTTGATTCCTTGCACCCTGCCCGTGAACTAGCTGGCAATCCAAAGGGTGACGGGTTTATTTCCAGTTTATTTAGCTTTTCTACTATGCCTGAGTTGAGAATTGTGTCAACAAATTTGTCCAGGTTAAGGTATGTGATGTGTACCATTTTGCATTCATCAATTGCTTTTGTGACCTTTTCAAAAACAAAAATCCACCAGTTTGAGTAAGAATGACCTGCCTTTAACAAATCCAAATGTATTCTTGAAATATCTGATAAAAATTCTCACATCAGATGCATGTAGGACACAACCAGAGAGCTACTGGCAAAGCACAGAAACACAGGTTCAGAAGTATTTCAAAATCTCCTTCTACTTCTTGGAGGTAAAGGTTAATGTTTAGGAGCCTAAACAAGAAACTCCACACCTAACAAGCTGTCCTCACTCTGGAGAATATAGACATCTGTGCCATTACTGAGACATTGTTTAAATCCAGAGAAAGTACTCCAGCAGGGCAAAGCTTCAGGGTCTTCCACACATTTCGATCATCAGCTGCACAGACAGAGGCAAAAGGTGGAGAAGTCTCAATCTATATTAGCAACAAGCATAACTCTATGTTGATCAAACAGGGCAACACCCTGGAATTTATCCATGTGCAAATCATAGGTTCATAGGTGTATACTAAGCTAATGACTACTAGGGTCTTTAAAAGTCTAGCCATGCAACCCAAATTCCACCCACAAATTTGATTTATATTTGATTTATAGAGGGTGATGTACTAACTGCCTTCAGAGACATAGGAGCCATACCAGGGATGAATTTCTGATTACACATCCACTGGCCCAAGTTGCACTTAAATAGGGATAGGGAGGAGCTCTGCTTCACATGGATTGAGGGGGAGGCTGTTCCAGAGAATGGGAAATCTCTGAAAAAGATATCGGTCTCTCCAACATGTCCTATTTATGTTGCAAGTAAAATTTAGGTCTTTTAATCTAGTAGTTCTGAAGCTGTTCATTTTGCGGTTGTGCAAATGATTCATCAAAACAGGGTGGCATGCCCTGTATGGTAGGCAAAGCTCACCTCTCAGAAGTCTGTATGATACTGAGTAAAGAGACAGGGCTTTGAGGTGATCAGCATAGGACGTTGCGTTTACTCCCTCTATCCTTTTTGTAAGGAACCTTTGTGGACATTCCAGTTGCTGCATATGTCTGGTCAGGTACATACTGAAGGGGGTGTTATACTCCATGATGGGCTTGATGAGGGCTGAGTACAATGGTATGATGACTTCTCTGTACCTAGATGCATGTCCTTGCTTATAAGCTGAGCGACATAGAATCATTTTCTTACTACCCTGGACACATGTTAATCGAAGGCTAGTTTACTCTCTACAATGAATTCCCACATCCCTGACTAGAGAATAACCTTTTAAGGGTGTTTTATTGATGAAGTAGTTACGTGGAGTGGCAGACTTCCCAAAAGGTACTGTAATGCCTTTCTTGGTATTGAGTTTTAAGCTATGCCTTTGGCATCAAGCGTTTGTCTGTATTAGACCTTCCTGAAGGGTGTTCTCATCTAGCGGGATTCAATGACTGCTCTCAGTTTGCAATCATCTGCAAACTTGGTTAGCCAGAGACCTTTGACATTGGCTTTGACATCCAAGAAACAGACTCCAAACAGTAGTGGGCCTAGCACAAAGCCCTGAGGGACTCCACTGGTGATTGACCTCTTTGTGGAGATGGCCTCACTGATTCTAACCTCCATGTCCTTTCAGTGAGCAAGCTAGCTATCCAGTGTGTTATAAGGGGGTTTATACCAAGTTCTGTACGTTGGTTGCCAATGCCTGAGTGGTTATTGTATCAAATTCCTTAGCCAGATCTAGGTAGGCAGTATACACCATTTTCCCCTCATCCATTGCCTTAATGACCTTATCAAAGAAGTTCACCAGATTCAGTAAGCATGACCTTCCTTTGACAAAGCCAATCTGGGATGGCTCCGGTGTCTGGAGGTCTCCTATGTCTTTGCTGATAATTTCCATGACCATTCTTTCCATGGCTTTGCAAATAAGACTAGTCAGACTAATGGGTCTGTACTTTCCAGTATGTGTTGAAAGTCCTCCCTTATAAAGGGGGATGACCGTTGCAGTCCTCCATTCACATTGCACAAAGCCCGTTTTAAGACTACAGGTAAATAATGACCCCAGGGTTCCTGATAAGTCATATTTTAGACTATTCTAGAGGCATCCTGGGATGTTATCATAGCCCACTAAGGCCATGTTCTTGGCTTTAGTGAGTGCAGCCTGTGCATGCTGCCTAGTTATAGTTGGAGGGGTTATGTTTGAGGGTACTGATGGGGGGATGGGTGGAGTAACGTTGGAACTGAGTTTGTCTGCTAATAGGTTCGCTGTATCACTAGGCTCAGTGAATGTGGCACCATTAACCACCAGTTCAGCACATTGTTGTATGCTGTCCTTGAGGTTTCTGACATAGCTGTAGAAGGCCTTATGGTTCGTTATCTTTCACCTGGGAGGATATTTTAACCTCAAAGTCGATGTTGCTTGACCAAATTAGCCCTCTTAGTTTTCTATTTATTTTGATGAGAGAATTTTTATCTTTATGGGAATTACCCTTTCTGATTTTTATTATAAGTTTTTTACTTTTGTTGTATATTCTGTTTAATTTGGGATGCCACCAGGATGGTTTACCTCTGGGGCTAGTTCTGGGCTCCTGCTAGGTACAGTAACCACTGTGTAGCCATTGACATTGTTGTACAGAGTTTTTGAGAGCAATATCTGCAAGTCAAGCTCCACTCGAGTAACCCGATTGCGCAACCTCAACCTGGTCTGGAGATCAAAGGGACTTCTTGGCTGGACAGATTTGTGTCCCAGAGACTCCCCCTTTTGTGGAATAGATGCCTTCTCCATGTAAAGCAGACTACCTCATAAACGTTTTTAAGCACAATCTGGATAACTGGATGGGGAACAGAAAATACACCCCTGGGATTCCACCTGTGTCCCTGCTGGACAATGGCATAGGGTGCTGACTTGTTGGAAGATGGGGAAATTCTTGGCTAGGCTTATCAGGGCCTCAGAGCCAATAGCCTAGTAACTTCCTATGATCTTGTGAATTCAGCATAGGCTGGTATGTTCTTGGAGTTTGGAGGGGCACTGAATTTTGACAAATCATCAGTTAACATGTAATTTGCATTGGAATAGTTGATAACTGTTACTGGTTTTAATGGGATTACAGCATTGACTTTCATTTTGAAGAAGACAGCTTTATGGTTGGACCTTACCAGGGAAGATGAAACATGGGGTGGGGGGTGCAATGTTCTCCCATATTTGTGAACATGATATCCAGTATGTTTGGGCCTCTAATGGGCGTATTCACTATCTGGTGAAGGGTGCTTGTATTTACTAAGTCCAGGAATCTCTACGCCTGTAGATTTGAGACCTTGTCTTATTCCCAATCTATAGAGGGTAATTCAAGTCTCGCAAGGGTAGGGTGTTAGGTTGGATGGTAAGTGTCTCCAGTAGGCCCAGGTATGCATTGTAAGCTTTTTTGGGGATATGGAGGGTGACCTGTAGCTGGCTAGAATATGGTACGGAATTTTGTCTAAATGATTTACTCATGTAGGAACTCCAGCAGATCTTCCTGTTTGACCACGGTAGAGGTATGCTTGTTATTGATGTATAGTGAGACACCTTCACCTTTAGCCCTTGTCTATGTAAATACTTTTCTAAAAGTGTGGAAGTCACTGAAACCTTGCACTGCTTGGGTACTCTGCCACTTTAAACCATATCTATGTGACTGCATAGATGTCTTCATTCTCTAGTGAGCAGGGTTTGGAGGGAGTGTAGTTTTTTTATTTAGGTTCATCGAGATTTTCATCTGGAGCACCTTCTGTGTGGAATCTGCTTTTCCTTCCCACGGTCGTATGACATTTAAAGACATGCAGATAGGTGCATGCGTGAATGGGTGTGCCTTCTTTGAAGGTTGGGCATCGGGTTGGAAACTCGGCACCATAAAATCCAATGCCAATCATTAGCGGACCGGAGTTCCACTGTGGTGACCCCTAACCGGGAAAAGCCAAAAGACATTGAGCAGTACCACCTTGAGATTCTCTTGAGTTGATTTTGCAATGTCAATAAGTTTGTCAATTTGGCATTCCTTAAAGAAGGCACTATGGAGGAGGAGAAAGTTTTATCCAGTATTTGAAAGCCTAGAGGTGAATGATGCAGACCATGCTTGACAAAGCAATGTTGTCTGTTGACCATGTCCTCCCAAGCTGACAATGGATAATGTATTGACCTCCTAATCCAGGGATTGTGGGTTTGAGTCCCATATGGGATGATATAATCTTCCTGGGGTAGTGCCTATGTCCTTTATGGGCAAGGCAATCTGTAAGATACTCAAGGCATAGGAACAAATCCATTCCATCTTCCTGCTTTAGGGGCTATATACTAG
Organism: Protopterus annectens; assembly: GCF_019279795.1. Taxonomy (NCBI): domain Eukaryota; kingdom Metazoa; phylum Chordata; order Ceratodontiformes; family Protopteridae; genus Protopterus; species Protopterus annectens. The sequence continues at coordinate 1,407,588,822 of NC_056726.1, forward strand.
GTAAAATTGGGGTTATATTGGCTAGGCTTTTAAGGGTTCTTAAGCTGTTAGCCTAGTAGTCTCCTATGAACCTACTGGATGCCCTTAGAATGACACCAGAAAGTTGTTTAAATCAATCATTTTTTGATCATATTGTGGCATCATCCTTGGTTATGGTAATATGCTGCTCAGTACTAGGCTCATACCAGCTTGAAACACACAATCTGAAAGCTCCATAATGTCTTTCTTCATATAGTACAGGGAGGTACATCACAGGTCATTTACACCTACATGGACCATGATGAAATCATACTGGTACCTGTAGTGTAATGACTTGAGTGCATGCAGATTCTGGCTCCAGATAAGCAACTGGAAGTTATCTTATCCTTGTTCAGCCTGATTAGAGGGACATCAGTATATCCTCTAATCAAGTCCCCTATGATGAGAGTCCTGGGAAGTGTGTGTTGCTTGCCTTAGAGCTTAGTGTTTGGGGCTCCACTGAGAGTGACAGTATGTGGGGTGTTAGTGTTTTTTTCTGAGTGCCTTTGGACTTGCTGAGACATAGCTTTGACAGCAGGTGGTCTATGTGTGTATTGTGTTCTGTGTTAGGTGGGTGTTGTATGTGTTTTTTGGTAACCTGATGTGAACTTGTATGCAAGAGTTTATTCTCCAGTGTCATTATGTAAGTACACGTCTTAAAAATTGTGTCTGGTTCTTTAAGGATTAAGTGGTTGTCGTTAAACATGAGACAACTGCTACATTGTCTCAAGATGCAGCTATAGAGATGCTAGAAAACTGTGTTTCCATATTGTCTAGTGCTTTGTTTTGTGAGCTACAAAGGGGGAGGGGGTGTATTGGGGTTAGAAGCCAAAGGAGTACTTTGTTTGTGCAGACCAATAAAGCAGATTATGCTAAACAGTTCTACACTCTACTAATTTTAATGTTTACACAATATTGAATTCTACTAAATCTGTAGGTATTGCCACTTAACACCAAACTAACTGCTCCCTGAGCATGTTGGCACACAAGGAATTTGCACTATATTGCTACTTTACAGGTTACAGTTTAATGTACCATTCTACAGAGATATTTTTCTTTCTAGGTGTTTACTACTGTACAGGTCACTGATAACACAAACAAATATGTAAAATTTAAAGCAGCACAGAAAAAACTAATGACCCCTCTGGCCAATAGAATGACTACAACATAAGTCCTTTTGTGTATTTCCCAACTCAGATATACCAGTCGAACAGCTCCTGCCACAAGATGAATAAACCCAATTCTCCGAATGTAAAAATACAGTAGAAGAAACCCTCAAGTGTAATACTAACACAAACCATTGCAACAACTAGCTAGAAATCCCTTGCTGAAGGCAATTTCAAGACAGTAACAGTGAGAGGAAGACCAATTTTTTAATACAAAAAGTTCAGTGAAATGCATACATAAAAGCAGGAAACAAAAGCAATCACTCAAAATAAGTTACATGCGCTTTAGCAATCAAATGCACTTAATGTTGAATGGCTCTGGATACAAGTAAAACACTTCTGGAATGCAGGCTAGGACTCCAGGCTTGCTGAGCTCCAGAAAAATAAGCACGAGGCAGCATATAGTAAAGGAGGTTTGTACTGGTTTGCTGGGTAGGCACTTAGTATCATAGTTCTATGGAAAACAGTGGATGGGAAGTGTACACAAATAGCTTATACAACAGTTAATAGCAATGAAAAGGGGGAGTAAGGGACTTTGGAATCAAATGATTATAAGGGGGGAGGGCAGAGAGACAGCCTTATAAAACAGCAGTAGAAACAAGCAAGCTACGTATACAGTCTAGCTATCAAATAAAGGCAATATTGGAGTACTGGGAGGTTGGCCTAATGGTTAAGGTGTTTACCTTACAGACACAATGTGCAGCATTTGATTCACACATGGGATACTTGGCTAGGCTTAAAATAGCCCATAAGAGCAGTTAGCCTAGTACTAATCTATGAACCTGAACTATGAACATTAATGTGTTAGTGTGGATGGGGCAGACACAAAATGGAAGCAGGTAAATGATAAGCAGAATATACAATCCTTAAAGCACAAACTGGAGCAGAGATGATTCTTTCACTGTTAAACTTTTACTACAGGTTAAGGCATCAGACTATGCAGAAATTTACCAGTAACACTGTTTATGGACAAAATGCAGTATTTAATAACTAAGGCACAACTTTGGTAGTAGTAGTAGTAGTATACAGTTCTGCCACAACTGTGAATTAAACTACAAGTCTTTGACCCAGCACGGTTTAAAATACAAACAAATAGCTTTTACAAGTAATTTTACTTGTGGAAATAGAAATGCAGAATAATGCAGAAACACAATCTTCCAAAAACTGTTAATTAAAATACAAGACTAAGGACAAAAACAGTTAGAGCAAAGCAGAAAAGTACAAAGTAGTATCACCAGCATATTTCACTGTAAGTGCACTTAAATATTTAAGCAGAATTAAAAAATGTAATTCTCTTATGATTAAAACCTAGTTACTTACAGTTCCATACCTCTCCAAGTCTTGGATAAAAGACATTGGGTGGGAGTAGCTCTTTGGTGGAAACAGATTAACTAGAGAGGCATCCAGTCAAATAAAGGCAGTATTGGAGCTCTTTCAGAAACATTAGCTTAATGTGTTAGTGGGGGATGGGGCAGCCACAGGATGCAAGCAGGTAAATGATGAGCAGAATATAAAAGCACTAAAGCACAAAGTGGGAGTATAGATGATTCTCTCACTCTTGGACTTCTACTACAGTTTAAGTCACCAGACTATGCAGAGATTCACCGGCAACACTGTTTATAGAAAAAAATGCAATAACAAATGACTACAGCAAAAATCTCGTAATAGCAATAGTAGTAGTACTTCTGACACAACTGTAAATTAAAGTACAAGACTTTGGCCCAGGTTTTAAAATTAAAACAACTTTTGCAAATAATTCTACTTGTGGAAATAGATGTGCAGAATAATTCAGAAACAGAATCTTCACACAACTACTAATTAAAATACAAGACTAAGGTCCCAGAACAAACTAAAAATGCAATCATAAGGAACAGAGCAGAAAAGTGCAAAGTCGAATCACCACACAGCACTATAAGTGCACTTAAGTATTTAAGCAGAATAGATATAACTAAAATAATTTACTTTCCTTTTTGATATAAACCTAGTTACTCACAGTTCCCCACCTCTCTTAAGTCTTGTCACCATAGACAAAGTCCCATACCATATCCTAGTAAGCTACATAGGTTCATAGGTTCATACTAGGCTATCTGCCCTGGGGCAATTATAAGCCTAGCCCGATTCTGTATGGCTTACGCCACCCCTTGATTTGAGTATACTGTGCCCTTTTTAAGGTTTAGTTTACTGTGCCTCTGTCTAATAGTGACACGGGAGTAATCCCTGGGACAAACCTACGATCCCCCATCCACTTATCGAGATTCTTCTTGAAGAGATTCAGTGAGGTGCTCTGCCTCACATGAACTGGAATTCTATTCCAGAGCGAAGGGAGCCTCTGGGTTATGAACCTGTCCCTCCAGCAAGTTCTATTTATTTCTGTGCTGAGGTTCAAGTCCCTCGAGTGTGGCTCTAAGGGATTTAGATTTACTGAGGTGGAGCATGTCCATTAATTCTGGATTTGACATAGCTTTGTATGTCAGGCATAGATCGCCTCGAAGTAGGCGGTATGCAACTGAGTAGAGCTGGAGTTTTTAACCGAGCAGCATATGGCATCTGTTTGAAACCCTTGATCCTCTTGGTGAGATACTTTTGGGGTTTTCTAATTGCTGCAGGTGTCGGGTAAGGTAGATCCCAAAAGGGGCATTGTATTCTATGATGGGCCTGATGAGGGATGAATAAAGGGGCATGATTACCTCTCTTGATCTAGATGTGAAACCCTTCGTGATGAGGTGGGCTATGTAGAAGGTCTTTCTAACCACTTTGGCAATGTGGTTTTCAAAGGAGAGATTGCTATCAACTTGGGTCCCCAGGTCCCTAATAACTTTCTCTGTACTTAATGGGTTTCCGCCTATGTGGTAATTTGTGGGCACATTGTTTTGCCAAAGGGTATGACTATACATTTTTGGCATTTAGCTTTAAACCATGGCGCTGGCACCAGTTATCTGTCTCTGTGAGACCTTTTGAAGGATGTTTGTGTCAGCTGGAGAGTTGATTATGGCCCAGTTTGCAGTCGTCTGCGAACTTGGTGAGCCATAGTCCTCCCACGCTTGCCTGTACCTCGGAAAAGTATATACCGAACAAGAGTGGTCCCAGGACAGAACCCTGTGGGACGCCACTTGTGACCGGTTTTGAGTCTGACATGGCTCCAGCAACTCTCACTCTGTGGGTTCTGTCTTTGAGCCAGTTTGCGACCCATCTTGTGACATAGGGGTTTATATTTAAGCTGGATAGCTTATCTATGATGCCCGAGTGGGGTATTGTGTCAAATGCCTTTGCAAGGTCCAGATAGGCTGTGTGGACTACCTTCCCTTCATCTATGGCTTTGGTGACTGTTTCAAAGAAGTCAACCAGGTTCAAAAGGCAGGATCTGCCCTTGACAAAGCCGAACTGGGTAGGATCTAGTGTCTGTAGGTCCCCAATGTCTTTGTTTATGAGCTCCATGATGATCCTCTCCATAGCCTTGCAGACTAAGCTAGTCAGGCTTATGGGGCGATAGTTTCCAGGGTCGTAGAGACACCACCTTTGTGGAGTGGGACCACTGTTGCTGTCACGCCATTCTGTGGGCACATATCCTGTAGTGAGGCTGAGATTGTATAGCTGTTTTATTTGAGGGATTAGTTCCTCTTGGAGTTCATGTAGGACGCAACCTGGGACGCCATCTGGTCCCATGGAAGCAGTATTTTTGCTTTGGAGAGGGCAGCCTTCACCTGAGCATCTGAGATGTTTGGGAGGCAGCCCTCTGCCGGGATAGATACTTGCTCTTTTGGGGAGGGGAGAAGTTTGCACTGAACCTGTCTGCCAGGATATTGGCGATGTCTGTGGGTTCAGTGTATTTTTGTCATTTAGAATCAACTCAGAACAAGTCTGGGAGTTGCATCCCAGGTTTCTAACATAACTGAAAAAGCCTTATGATTGTCTTTGGTGTCCTGTGCAATTTTTTTTCTCGAAGCTGGCCTTGGAGGATTTTATGAGGGATCGTAATTTTTTGCTAGTACTGATCAGAGATGCCCTCCCTATTAGGGATTTTGCTCTATCATGTAGTAGCTTCCTCCTTCTGTTGTACAGTTTATTTATGGCAGGGGTCCACCAGACTGGACGCCTGCCTTTGGATGATTGGGTCTTGGTTTTGTTTGGGATAGCATGATCCATGCATTCCTGGAGATGTCCGTAGAATGCATTTATATAGGATTCTGCAGTTTGGGCTGTAGTTTCCACTGGCCCTGGGGCCTTGAAGGATTCCACTTCGGTTTTGAGAAGTGCGAAGTTCGCTTTTGAGAAGTTTTTCACTGTGGTTTTCTGGGCTGGGGGTGGGGTCGGGATGTGGACATCCAGTGAAATTAATTTATGGTCTGATCTTACCAATGAGGGATATACTTCTGGTGTGGAGCATAGAGTCCCAATGTTGGTAATGATCAGGTCTAGTATGTTGTCCCCTCTTGTGGGAGTGGTGACTAGTTGTTCCATAGCATTTGAGTTTATAATTTCCAGGAATCTTTGGGCTAAGGTGCTGGGGCTTGAGTAGTGCTCCCAGTCAATGTTTGGGTAGTTGAAGTCGCCCAATATAATGGTGTTTGGAGAGATCTTCATGTTCTCCAATGTTTTCAGGAAAGCCGAATGGGATTCCTGACTTTGAGAGGGTGGTCTGTAGGATGCTATAAACTGAAAAGCAGTCTTGCCCACTGTTAGTTGCACATGGATGGTCTCCGATACTTCATGCAATGCCACTAACCTGGAGGTGTGGATATCCTTGATAAATATGGAAACTCCCCCTCCTTTTGTGGTTCGGTCCGGGTTTTGGGGCCGAAAAGCATGATATGAGGTATAGCCTGGTAGTGCTGGGGTGCTCTCTGGAACCTTGAACCAGGTTTCTGTCACTGCACAGATATCGATGTTCTCCATACTGAGGAGAGCTTCGAGTGCATGCATCTTGAGGTTAAGACTTCTGGCGTTTAGCAGCATTACCCTTAGTTTCTTGTTCCTTGTGCTGTCTATGGGGGTGGGTTTGACTTTTGAGCCTTGCCTAAAAAAGGCACTATGGGGGTGGCAAGAGCCTTTGCCAATATCCGAAAGCCCAGTGGTGACAGGTGCAAGCCGTCCCTAGCGCCCTTTGTCACCCTTTATGTCCCTAGAATCCCATAGCTCATAACTAGCTCTACTGGACAAACTCACCATTAAACCAAATACCCTATTCATGGGAGACTTGAACTAATCCTCTATTGACTGGGAAACATATACTACCTCAAATTCACAAGAACAATGATTCCTGGACTTTATTAATACATATACCATTGACCAGATAGTGTGCACACTCGCCAGAGGTTCAAACATGCTGGACCTGGTACTCCCTAATATAGGACAGTCCTGCACCCCTCCTCTAGTGACTCTTCCTCATTGATGAGGTTGGACCAACAAGCTGCCTTCTTCAAAATAAAAAATCAAATTGCTAATCCCAGAAAACCCTGTAACAAGAACTGTTCCAAATCAAAATATATCCTATTAAGTGATAGACTGTCAAAATTCAGTGCTCCCCCAACCCCAATTTCACAGTAACCTAAGCAAAATTATTAACAAAAACATGTACATCCATGTAAATGGCAGCATAGAGGCTGCTGTACCTACTTTAAGTATGCCAAAAACAAACAATAAAATCAAGCTACTCTGCTAGAATTCTAACCTCAACCGGATATATAACAGAGGGAAAAATGTCATGGCTAAAATCGGGAAAAATAACTCCCATAATAATAGGAGCTGTGTAATTAAATTAAACAGGAAACTAAGAGGACTAATTAAGTCAAACAAGGCCACTAATGAGGCCAATATATCCAACAGGCTAAAGATAACCACAAAGCCTTCTATAGCTATGTCCAAAACTTTAAAGGCACTACATAGCAGTGTGCCAAACTGGTGGTCAGTGGTGTCACCTTTGCTGAGCACAGTGACATAGTGAATTTCCTGGCTGACAAATTCAGCTTAAACTTCAGCCCCCACTCCCCCACATCCCTTCATGAAATATCTATTAGTATAGCCTTCCCAACTATTAACAGGAAGTAGCCCCTAGTGGCACTCGCTAAGGTCAAAAACATAGCTTCACTGGGCCTTGACAATTTCTCAGAATGCCTGCTAACTAGCTTGAAACATGACCTATGATGTCACTTTTCAACTGTAGCCTAAAAACAGGGTTTGCACCGGGACTTCCAAGATGGCTGTACAGTGAGTAACAGCTTAACTCTAGCTCTCCCAGTATGAAAACAAAAACTCAACAGAGAAGGCCAGTAGGCTTTTGTGTTTATGGGTAAATTTCAGTAACTGGCTAGTAAGTGTACTTACTGCCTGGATGCCAGGAAAAAGGAAATACAGAGCACCTGGAAAAAAATTAGCTACAAAAAGTGAGGAAAAAACACTGACTGGGGAAAGTTCTGCAGCTGTTCAGCAAAAAGCAATGCAACCTCCAGACATGATTTCCAGTAACATACAGGAAGATATAAGACAACTGCACACAGTTCAGTGCATCTTAAAATAAATGAAACATTAATGCAGTATGTCAACACAAACAACAAAAGGCTGGAAAAAATGGAAGAAGCTTTAAACAGATATTCACATGAGGTGATAGAGCTGCAAAAAATCAGAGGATGAAATGAAGAAAAAGCTGGTTGAATATGAGACTTCTCAGGAAGAGATGTTTAAAAAATTAACAGATTTAGAGGACAGAGCATGTAGGGAAAACATGAGATTTTCAGCTACACAAGAAATGCTGGAAGGAACAGACTGCATTAATTTTATGAAACCTCAAATAAGCAACTGAACTGGTATACCACAGCAGGAGTTGTTAGGTGAAAAGGCACATCATGTGTATGCTCCAAACTGGGCTGTGAGAAAGCAAACTAGACCTTTAATAGTAAAGATGCGATCCTACCAGCAGAAAGAGCTGATTCTGACAAAACTGTAGCAGAAGGAATTTGTGTAGAATGATTATTCATTGTACACCAGGAAGAAGAGGAGTAAGTTCAGGGAATGTCGAGACACAGGTGTGTGATTCAAACTGCTGTACCCAGTTATCTTCAAGGTATTCTTCCCTGGAGAGACAAAATCATTTTTGATGAAGTACATGCTAAGCAGGAAATACAAAAGATTATCCAACAAAAAGTGAGCTGTGAAACAAGAAGACAATTCTGGTTCTTGTTCTTCTGCTAATAAAGATCACAAAAAGACTGTACCTGTGAAACCTTTTCCACTGTTTCAACTGAAAATGTTGGAGAGAAGGAAGGGAGCACAAGCGTTGACTAGAAAAATCAAGAGTACTCTGGAAATGAAGCAGAAACAGGATTTGGGACATGGAGATGAACAGTAATAAAACCAGTAATTTAATATGGGATTACAATACACTCATTATATTCATAAACTATGAGAAGACATGAAAATTAGGAAATATTTAACTTGTTCAGAATTTTTTGGACTTGTTGGGGACTATAAATTATATGCCCTACTTCACGTCATTAATGTTCAGAAGAATGCTTTTGGGGAGGGGAAGAGAGGGGAGAAAGTTAACTAACATTTTTTTTTCTTAATAGTACTATTTTTGTGGTGTTTTTCTTTGCATGTTATAAAGTTCTTTCAGTTATTTTACTTTTGTGTGTGTATTGGGGACTTTTTTTCTTCCATTCTTTCTCTCTCCTCTATTATTGTTCAGTTTTAAGAAATGTAGGCACTGCAATGTAAAAGCCTGGTTAAAATAGCATAAGAAAAAAGAATGTGCTTTTGTCCGATTTAGTAACTAGTTTTAAGAGAAAGCAAGTAAATGAAAAAGAATATTGAATATTATGAGACTGATTATAGCAAATGAATGGATGCTTAGTAGCAATTATATATCTGGCCCTCATGTCTCCATTGAAACAATCTGATATAAATTGACTGTCTGGTTCTCATGTCTCTATGTAGACAATTTGATAATGATAAATTGGCTGTCTGGTGCAGATGTCAACATGAGACAATCTGATAAAGAGAAATTGGTTACAATCTGGTGGAGAGTGACTGGCTGGGAGGAAAACGAAAAGAAAAACTGGCTAGGCAATAATGTTCTCTGAAAGCATTCCCAGCTGGGAGATCTATAAAGATAAGACAAAAACAGTTATCAATTAGTAGAAGCACAGGCTGCACCATACATCTTAGCATGGATAACCTTTCTTTTAGGTTAACTCAAGTCTGTCAGTGTGGCTGTCAGTTTGGGACATTTATTCCTATTAGGAGAGCAAAACCTCAATATCTGAAGATGTACATAGTTTTTATGTGTTATTATTAAATTAATAGGTTTGGGGGTATTTTTGAGGGCTTTCAACAAAACAAAAAGTTTTGTATGATGTGACATAGGCTCAAATAGATATGACAAGAAACAACTACATAAAAGTTCGACCTGCCAAACAGTGTGTGCACGTAACACAAGAGCTGGAATTAGAAATTTAACAAAAAAGATGTTATACATTAAAGGTGGGAATAAGAACTTTTTAATGCAATGATGTTTTTTGTAATGTTTCTAAATGTCAATGGTCTCACAGATAAATACAAAAAAGAAAGAATTATGAACTATATTAAAAATGTAGAGTGCAGATAGCTATGTTACAAGAGGCACACTTGGAAAGAACTGAACATGTGAATTTGATGAAGAAAGATTTTCAGGATGGTTATGTAGCGGAATATCTGAGGCAAAGGAAAAGAGGGGTGTGATGCCCATGCACTGGTCCAATAATCAAGGAGCCTCAATCCTCACCACTAGCACCAGTGAGAGGCATCCACATTGGGAGGATAGCAAGTACACACACAGTAAAGTACAATCTCCCTTAAGAACACACAGAGATCACAGTCAGTCTGGGGCTGATTTCTCCCCAGATACCCAGTAGGACTCCCCACTGGCACAGCTATAGCATTCAGATCTCAGCCAAATGGTCAAGCCAAAACCTCCAGCACCCTCAATGTCCAACCAGTGCTTTGTGCCCCTGCCCAAGTAGCTGACACACATACACTTTGAGATTTTATTTATATACAAACACACACAGACACTCCTGGGGAAGGCTGGCACAGGTTCTCCAGCTGTGCCCCCTTCTGCCCAGTCTATACAGTAGTACCACCTGCCACCAATATCCCTTATCAGCTACTATAAAGGCCCTTACCAAAGGGTGTTCAATTCTGCTGTACAATGTTACTATTATCCAAATAGTAAGTGTGACTGAGACTTGAAGGCTATTGGAGTGGCTTATACAGTATCACCAAATACATGCAAGTACTCTAAGAGCTTAAATTATCTCTACACAAAACAGCCACATTTAAAAGGTTTAAAAATATTTAATAATAAATAATAAAAACACAAGACAATACTCATTAATTCAACACAATGACAATAGAGAGTTCAGAAATCACAGGAAATACTTTAAAACTATATTGTAGGACAGTCTCACATAAATATAGAAGACAGCTAGACTAATCTTACTATTTCTATCTCTAAGAGAAATCACTGTTCTAAATATCTTACTTAAAGAGCAGAGCAAAGTGCTGTGTTTAGGTTCAGACACAAATACAAAATGCAATCTCTTTCTCTTGAGATAGTTCTTAAATTGATAATACACATTACTGCTGAGTCATTTCAGATTACATCATTCTCACTTCTGCTTATGTTTCCCAGACTGACAGAACTTAAAATTTAACATTTCTTTCTGATCTGCTGCTGCCAGAAAGTCACAGCAATAACCGATACTTTTCATGTGAAACCTAGTAATTATCTCTGTCTCAAGACAATAGAAATTGTAAACATTGGGAAACTACAAACCCCTAACCCCTCCCCGTTTGGGTTCGTGAAGGGAAGGACATGTCTCCTAAATCTGGTTGACTTCAAAATGGTCACCAAAGCAATAGATGAGGGAAAGGTGGTTCACACAGCATACCTTGATCTTGCAAAGGCCTTCAATACCATTCTCCACTTGGGAATTATAGACAAACTCACCAACCTAAATATAACTCCCTACGTAACAAGATGGGTTGCAAACTGGCTCATGGATAGAACCCATTCAATGAGAATAGGAAATGCTAGATCAGACTCCAAACATGTGACTAGTGGTGTACCACAGGGCTCAGTCTTGGGACCCCTCCTGTTTGGTATCTACTTCTTGGAGGTACAAGCAAACACAGAGGGACTATGGCTAACAAAGTTCACAGACGACTGCAAATTGGGAGCCATAATAGAGAATCCAAATGATGTAGACATCCTTCAAAAGGGTCTTACGGATACAGATATGTGGTGCCAAAACCATGGCCTCAAACTAAATGCCAAAAAGTGCATTGGTATCCCCTTTGGGAAAAACAAAGTACCTATGAACTGCAATGTAGGTGGCAGCCCTCTTATCACAGAGAGTGTGATAAGAGACCTAGGGACTCAGACAGTAACCTCTCTTTCGACAACCACATTGCTAAAGTGGTTAGAAAATCCTTCTACATGGCCCACCTTATCACAAAGGGGTTTGCATCTAGGAATAAAGAAGTTATTGTCCCCGTTTACTCATCACTAATTAGACCCATTATTGAATATAATGCCCCATTCAAAATGTATCTAGCAAGACATCTGCAGCAGCTGGAGAGGCCTCAAAAATACCTCACAAAGAGAATAAAGAGCCTTAAGCAGATGTCCTATGCCATGAGGCTAAAAAAACTCAGACTGTACTCAGTCGCATACCGGCTTCTCAGAGGTGATCTCTGCCTGACATACAAGGCTATGTCAAACCCCGATTTACTAGAAATGCTCCACCTAAGGAAAACCCAATCCACCAGAGCTACACACTCAAGGGACATAAACCTGACATCGTCAATAAACAGGGTGTGTTGGAGGAACAGATTCATGTCCCAGAGACTCCCCTTGCTCTGGAACAGGGTCCCCATATATGTGAGGCAGAGCTCCTCGTTGGCACTCTTCAAGAGAAATCTTGATGAGTGGATGGGAAACAGGAAATTCACCCTGGGAATCACTTCTGCTCGACAGGGGTGCAGGTAACTAAACCACCTGGGAGGAAGTGCTATAGCACAAAATTTATGGCTAGGCTTAATTATGCCCTAGGGCCAATAGCCTAGTACTTACCTAGGAACCTATGAAATAATTTCCAGCAGCAGACATCCTGTCTCCTAGCTTGAGATCACACACAGTCATAAAATTATTTACTTAGCTTTCTTCCAGCAGGGTGCACTGTGGTTACATTTCCGAAGCTCAGCACATAACACAGTTTTCTTACATTTGTAATACATGCCTGGATTTACAATGACATAGAATTATTTACAAAATTCTATCTAGCTAGGCTGACAGCCTTCACATTTCTCTCCCCCACCCCAGAGAACTCAAGCTAGTTTTTCAAGTGACCCTTGAGAAATGTTGCTTTCCCAGTGAACATGTCCCAAAACTCCTGTAACACTGCTCAGATTTCTCAAACCTGGGTAAGAGATATCTGCTGGGACATTGCTATCCCCTTCCACTGAGGTGGCAGTCCAGGCCTCACTGAGGAGATAAGTCACCTGATCTCCCTCAGACTCCTCCTGCAATCCACTGCAAATACTCAGAACAAGTGCCTTCCTATCATGGTAAGGTTTCATCATGTTAACATGGTACACTTTGTGCCCCTTCCTCCTGCCTAACAGTTCTGCCATGTAGTTAACATCACTGACCTTCCTTACCACCTTGTAGGGTCCCTTCCAGGCTGCCTGCAGCTTGTTGTGTCTGACAGGAATGACAACAATTAACTGCTCCCCTACAGCATACTCTCTAGCTCAAGCATTCTTGTCATACCAGAACTTTTTCTACTGTTGGGATTCTGCCAGGTTCTCTTGGGCCAAGCCAATGAGTTCCCTTAGCCTTGTCCTGAGGTTTAGGACATATGCCACAACAGAACCCTGGTGAGACTTACACTCACCCTCCCGCTCATCATGAATTAAATCTAGAGGCACCATCACCCTATGCCCATACGACAACTCAAAGGGTGAAAAGCCTGTGGATTCCTGGGGAACCTCTCTGTAAGCAAACAACAGATGGGGCAAATATTTGTCCCACTCCCTCTTAAACTGGTCTGCAAATGCCCATAGCATGGACTTGAGTGCAGAGTTTAACCTCTCAACAAGACCATTAGTCCAGGGATGGTAGGTGGTCTTTAGGTGCTTCACCCCACAGTACTTCCACAGACAAGCCAGCAGGTCTGCGATAAAATTGGCTCCTCTGTCAGTCAGTATTTCTTTTGGGAAACCTATCCTGCTGAAAATCTCTAACAAAGCATTTTCCAGCTTTTCTGCCTCAATGGAGGACAAAGCCACTGCCTCAGGATATCTTGTAGCATAATCTACTACCACTAGGATATACTTTTTTCCTGTGGATCTTGGAGAACTCAGAGGCCCCACAATATCCATAGCTACCCTCTGAAATGGTTCCTCAATCACAGGCAAAGGCATCAAAGGAGCTTTCACCTTGTCTCCTACCTTACAAGAAATAAATTCTCCTCACCACTACTAAAGACACAGAGGGTAGACAAATGAACAAAGAAAAAAGACCTTAGGTGTCGTCCACAGCTTCAGGCTTCAGACTGTTAAGACACAATTTTTTAATCGCTTAAAAAGTGAAGCTGACAGGATGTAAACTTCACTAGAATATGGTGAGCTGAAAAAAGTTAAGTATCCAAGCAGTTGTCATCCACAGCTTCAAACTTCAGGCTGTTAAAACTCAATTTATTGAAAACTTAAAAAGTGAAGCTGACAAAATGCAAGCTTCACTGAAATGCTGAAATAATTAGCCTAGTAATTAACATCCACGACTTCAGGCTTCAAGTTGTTAAAGCACAGTTAATAGATGCTTTGTAAGCAAAGCTGACAAAAACATATACTTCACTGGAGTGTAAAAGCTGATGAGATTGTCCAAACGATAAGCGCTTTCAGCAGATGCATTCTTCAGATCGTATAAAAGTGTGGTTAGCTCTTCTTGTTTATAAAGGAAACACAATCAAGAGCTGGTAGCTAATTGTCTTTGGTGTTCTTAAAGGCACAGGATAAAAATAAATGTCTCCTACCTTGCCTAACTTTTGGTACTGCTCACAGGTCCTGCAGCACCCTGTTACATCTTTCAAAATTCCAGGGCAATAGAAGTTCTGCATAATACATATCTTTGTATGTTTTATGCCCATATGACTTGCAAAGGGAATATCATGGGTTATGGCTAGAAGTGCCAGATGGTAGGCTCTAGGCACTACCAACTGCTGTATTCTCTCATCCTCTAGCCCTCCCTCAGATGTCCACTCTCTATACAATAGCCCTTTGTCCCAGTATACCAATTCCCCCTTACCTTGAGAATCAGGTGCCTCACTAGCTACCTGCCTCAGGCCTTGTAATGTAGGGTCTGAGAGCTGAGCCTGTCTCAACTTTCTCTTTGTAACCCTTCCCAGCTCCCCTTCCACAGGAAGTCTGGCATCCTCTGACAGTGTCTCAATGTCAGTCTGGCTACTACTACTACTACTACTCACCTTGGCCCTTGCAGTCACTCTGTCCAAGGGAACATCAGTACCCACAAGCAGCTGTGGCTCACCTTCAGTCTCACTGCTACAGGATAGCTGCCTCCCTGAAGTAGCCACCTCACCAGTCCTGGCTGCAAGTGTACTTTCTGTCTGGGTCTCCCCCAGGCTAACAGACCCACATGTTTGTCTCCAAGCCTAACTGCATAAACACACAGTACTGCATTATTAAAATCATTCCCTATTAGGACATGTGTAGGGATATCCCCAAACACACCTACTTGCTGGCTTCCTTTTCCACCCTCCCAGTCAAGGTGAACCCTAGCCAAAGGTATTTGGCATGGGGTCCCTCCTAAACCTCTGACTGGAGTAGACTGCCCAGGCAGGTAGTGCTCCTCTGTAACCATTGCAGGCTTCACAATGGTTATGTCAGAGGCTGTCTCTCTCTCTTAGCAATGGTCTTTTTGCCATTCACTATGGTAGGATATAACCTCTTGTGATACTTTGTTACCCTTGTTGTCTCAAGACAACCTACTGTTGGCATTTTGTCATTCCCACTTACTGGCTCTCTCAACTTTTGTTCCCCACCTTGCCTCCATGAACATCTATATGCCACATGGCACCACTGGTTACATTCAAAACATTTAACCCTATGTCCTGGACGTGTACCTGGACTAGTTGCTTCCCCTGCTACTGGCAGATTCTGTTGGGGCAGTCTGGGCTGCCCACCATGGGTTCCCTTAGACCCATGAGCAGCACTTGGTGTCCCTTTCCTGTGCAGGGATGCCCTGCTTGCTAGGTATAGGTCTCCCTTGTTCCCCAACTCATCTGCAGTAGACCATTGTCTATCAGCTAACCAGATCCTCATATCCTTAGGCAAAGTGGTAAGGGCTTGTTCCCTCACCAAAAGGTCTGCCAGCCCATCAAAAGTGGTGACCTGACATCCACACACCCACCTATGAAAATAAGTGGTCCGTTCAGCAACATATTCACGCACACTTTCATCTGCCTTTTGTCTATGCTCACAAAATCTTTTCCTATAAGCTTCAGGTGTTAGCTTAAAAAATTCTAGTAAACAGTTCTTTACAACATTATAGTGTAAAAAGTCAACATCAGATAGTTTGGACAGAACATTTACAGCTTTACCATGGAGTAAGGGTGTCAGGAACCATACCCAGTGCCCTTGGTCAACATCATACTGTTTACGTACCCTCTCAAACATATGAATGAAACTATCAAAATTATCCCCCTCTGTAAATTGTGGAAGGAATTTACTGACCTTTTGTGCTTCTGGGGGCTGGTTACTCCTTTCCCCATTACCTCCATGACTCTGGCAAAGAGTCAGCATCTCCTTTTCATATTGCCTCTGCCTCTCCTTCTCCTCAGCTTACAGGCATAGCAGTTTCTCATTCTTCTCAGCCTGCAGACATTGCAGTTTCTCATTTTCCTCATTCTCTAGACACCACATTCTCTCTGCTGCTTCTATTTCCAAACGCTTGGCCTCCAACTCAAGTCTCTCTAGCTCCAGATGGATTTTTAAGTCCTGTGTAGAAAGGTTGAGCTGTCCATTCTCTGAGTGTTGTACAGCTAGTCTGATCATCCTCCTGGTTACTATTCTCTGATACAGCTGTGGCTAAGGCTGCAATCATGTCTGCTTTAGTCAGGTTTCTATGCACCACTCCTTTAGCCTGGCACATCTCAGCCAAATGGATCCTTGTCAGCTTGCCATATCCCTCTGCTGACATGCTTTCTTGCTCTCCCTAACTAAGCTAACAAAAGAAATAAAATAATTGTGATCTGAACTCTGAATGTTCACTGTGTGGCTGATTTAGAGTACAAAAACACCTTCAGTGATCACTGTGCACAAGCTACAGGATTTCACTATCCACACCACTACAAGCCAATTAATATGCAATGTGGCCAACTCACCACTATCAAACAGTTAATACTTGATGTGGATATCCCACCACTGCCAATTAATATGTGATGCAAATGTACTGGCCAAATAATCAAGGAGCCTCAATCATCACCACTAGCACCAGTGAGGGGCGTCCACATTGGGAGGATAACAAATACATACACAGCAAAGTACAAGTTCCCTTAAGAGCACACAGAGATCACAGTCAGTCTGGGTCTGGTTTCTCCCTTCCTCTCCAGATCCCCACTAAGACTCTCCACTGGCACAGCTATAGGGTTCAGATCTCAGCTGAGTAGTCAAGCCAAACCCTCCAGCACCCTCTCTGTCCAACCAGTGCTTCATGTCCCTGCCCAGGTAGCTGACACACATACACTTTGAGATTTTATTTATATACAAACACACACAGACACTCCTGGGGAAGGCTGGCACAGGTTCTCCAGCTATGCCCCCTTCTGCCCAAACTATACAGTAGTACCACCTGCCACCAACCACCATTATCAGCTACTATAAAGGCCCTTACCAAAAGGTGTCCTATTCTACTGTGCAATGTTACTATTATCCAAATAGTAAGTGTGACTGAGACCTGAAGGCTATTGGAGTGGCTTGCACAGTATCACCAAATATATGCAAGTACTAACAGCCACAGTTAAAAGGTTTAAAAATATTTAATAATAAATAATAAAAACACAAGGCAATACTCATTAATTCAACACAATGAGAATAGAGAGTTCAGAAATCACAGGAAATACTTTAAAACAACATTGTAGGACAGTCTCACATAAATATAGAAAACAGCTAGACTAATCTTTCTAGTTCTGTCTATCTCTAAGATAAATCACTGTTCTAAATATCTTACTTACAGAGCAAAGTAAAGTGCTGGTGAGCTGATGTGTTCAGGTTCAGACACAAATACAAAATGCAATCTCTTTCTCTTGAGATAGTTCTTAAATTGATAATGCACATTACTGCTGAGTCATTTGAGATTACATCATTCCTGTCACTTCTGTTTAAGTTTCCCAGACTCACAGAACTTAAAATGTAATATTTCTTTCTGATCTGCAGCTGTCAGGAAGTCACAGCAATAAATGACACTTTACATGTGAAACCTAGTAATTATCTCTGTCTTAAGACAATAGAATTTCCAGCTGCAGACATCCTGCCTCCTAGCTTGAGATAACACACAGTCATAAAATTCTTTACTTATCAGCTTTCTTCCAGCAGGGTGCACTGTGGTTACATTTTTGAAACTCAGCACATAACACAGTTTTGTTACATTTGTAACACAAGCCTGTGGATCGTATTAATATTTACAATGACAGAATTATTTACAAAATTCTGTCTATCTCAGCTGGCAGCCTTCACAAGGAGTACTTACATTAAATGCAAGAGGAGTTCCAATACTGATAGAAGGGATAAAAAAGATAATGGCAGATTTGGAGTGCTAAAGGGCTACTGGCAAGGGAGGAGGATTGCACTGGCATGTATTTATATTCCACCTCAAACTGCTATAATGGAGCTTAAGAAAATTCTTGGAGAAATAATCAGTTTTTAGCAAGGAATATTACTTATAGGTGGGGACTGGAATTTCATCTGCAGCAGAGAAGATGTGTCTGGGGTGCCCAGAAGGGAAAGTATAACAAAGGAAGGTAGATTTTTGAAAAAAAAAAATGAAAATATTTGGCATGAAAGATGTGAGTTCAGTAACAGGAGTTTGCAGTGAATTTATATATTATTCCCCAGGATATAAAAACTGGGCTAGGCTAGACAGATTGTACATTTTACAGGAACATGTGAATTTAACTGACGGTCTGGATACATACCCAGTAACTATTTCAGATCATGCGCCAATAATTAAAATAAAAACACAGAGTAATGAAATAAAAAGGAGACACTGGTTATTTCCCACCTATCTGTTGAAAATAAAGTAATTTAAAGAATGGGTAGTGGAGATTATTCAGAAACTAGTCGAAAAAATAGAAATTACTTCTGAAAATATAGCTAGGGAGTTGGATAAAATTAAGGTGGAGTTTAAAAATAGGGTGGAAATAAAAGAAAGGGAGCTATGGTTAAGAAGTAACAAATTATTTAGAGGGCTGACAAATTTTAAAGTATTGCAAAATAGGGGGAATCTCAGAACAAGAAAAGGATCAACTGCAGAATGCGAAGCAGAAAATAAGGGATTACTTCAATAATAAGCAACTGTTTTTTGATAATAACACTAGAGCACAAAAACATTTAGCATGATGACTCAGACAACAGAAAGTAGAAAGGACTATTGCCATGCTTAGGGAGCCTATAACAAGGAAGGTAACAAGAGAGCTTGTTGAGGTATTAGAAATATTTTAGAAATTATATGAAAGTCTGTATAAAGCAGAAAAATATTGAAATCAAGAAAAGGTACAAATGGAAATGCTTATGGAAGAATTAAATACACCAAGGTTAGAGGTGGATAAGGCTCAATTACTAACGGTAAAGACAGAGGAGGCGAGGAGATACAAATTGTGATGTATAACCAATCCACAGGAGAGTCCCCAGGAATAGATGGTATTGTGGTGAAAGTTTGGAAGCTAGGAGGGAAAAATGATAAAGATTGGAAAGATTTTGTAAGTACCAACATCCTGGAAGAAAGTAGTGGTAGCTCTAATACCTAAAGAGGTTAAAGATCCATTAGATCCAGCTTTATACAGGCCCATTTCAATACTAAACCATGATTATAAAGTGTTCTTGTCTTTAATGGCTAAATGATTGGTAAGAGTAATGCCAAAATCGATAGATATGTCATTATGTGGAGGGGAGGAAAACATCTGACAACATTAACAGAACAATGGTGATCCAGATGGAAGAAGAATGTAAAAAAATAGCATTGTTGTTGGTGGGTCTTGATGCAGATAAAGCATTTGACAGAGTAAGCTGGGACTTTATGAGCAGGGCAATGGAAGCATTTGCATTTCCTGAAAAAATATATAAGGTTGATTAGGAGGATATATGAGGGATTGTAGGTGAAAATTAAAGTAGTTGCAGTCCTCTTTGATAATTTCTGCTTCAGGAGAGGGACCAGGCAGGGGTGTCCTCTTCCCTTTTGTTATTTGCATTATATTTTGAACCACTGGCAAAGAAAACAAGGGACTCAGAAATTCAAGGATATAATTGGTATGGTAGTCAAGAAAAGCTGGCTCTATTTGCAGATGATATAATTCTGTACCTCACAAAACATTATAGTGCTGTGGGACATTTTGAGACAGTTTCATATCTTTTCAGGATACAAAACTGATGAAAGTAAAACAAAGGCAATAGCAGTAAATTATGTACCCACACATGAATTGTTTCAGTAATATCCATATTTATGGGGACATGATAAAATGAAATATTTAGGAGTATGGATTAAAAATGATTCTGGTGTAGTACTTTATATAAATGTAAATTTGCCTACGTCACAAGTGTTAATTCAATAGAGGTGTTTAAAAGAAAACAAAAAAAAAATGGGATTTGTACCACAACAATGGAGAAATACAACAGTTATCCCACTTTACAAGGGTGAACCATCAACCGACCACGGAAAGTAAAGACCTGTTAGTCTGACTAGTCTGATACACAAAGCCATGGAACAAATTTTAATGGAAATGATCAATAAAGATGTAGCCAACCGTCAAATACTGGAGACAACCCATTTTGGCTTTGTCAAGGGTAGGTCATGCATACTAAACCTGGTGGACTTCTTTGAGAAGGTTACCAAAGCAATGGATGAGGGGAAAACTGTACATACCATCTACCTAGACCTGGCTAAGGCATTCGATACAATACCCCACCACAGTGGGCATAAACCCCTACATAACTCACCAGATTGCCAGCTGGCTCACAGACAGGACCCAGATAGTCAATATTGGTGAGAATACCTCCACTAAGAGATCGGTCACCAGTGGGTGCCCCAGGGCTGTGTGTTGGGACTGCTCCTATTTGGCATCTACTTCTTGGAGGTAAAGGCTAATGTCAAGGGCTTTGGCTGACCAAATTCACAGATGACTGCAAATTGGGAGCTATCATAGATTCCCTCCTGACAAAAACATCTTACAGAAGGATCTAACACAGACAAATGACTGGTACCAATGTCACAGTTTAAAACTCAAATCCAAGAAATGTATTGTGCCTTTTGGGAAAGCTGCCACAGAGGCTAATTACTCCATTGATAAGAGCTGACTCAGTAGTCAGGGATCTAATCTGGCCTTTGACCAACATGTAGCCATGGTAGTAAGAAAATCATTCTGTGTTGCCCAATTCTAAGTAAGGGTATTGCGTCCAGGTCTAAGTAAGTCATAGTGCCACTTAATGATGGGTCTGATAAGGGTGAATTGAGTCTAATGCCCCCTTCAGCATATACTTGACCAGACATATGTAACAGCTGAAATACACACAAAGGTCCATTACCAAGAGAATTCAGGGTAGAAACACATTGTCCTATATGGATCACCTTAAAGCACTTTCTCTATATTCAGTCTCCTACAAGTTACTGAGAGGCAGTCTATGCTTGACATACAATGTATCCTCTGATCCAGCTCTGATGGACCTTTTGCACATCTGCAAAATGAACAGCATTAGAACCATTAGATCCAAGGATTTAAATTTTGCTTGTGACATATTGGTGCGACAGATGTGTGTCTCATGAGATCCCTTTGCGCTGGAACAAGCTTCCCATCCATGTGAAGCCGAGTCCATCCCTAACCCTATTTAAGCATAACCTTGACCAATGGATGGGAAACTGGAAATTCATCACTGGTCTGGCGCCATGTATGTGATAGACAGAGGCAGACGGTAACAGTGCCCAAACTAACATACTCCTGCATAACCTCTAGAAACTTCCTAATGTACTCTTTCTTAATAAATGTGCATGATACATAGGGAAACGACTGGGTCAGGTTGCATGGCTAGGCTTATAAATGCCCTGGTGGTCGTAAATACCCATGGAACTATTAAGCCAACTTACAAGATAAGGAAAATTCTCTTGCAAAATTTTTTCTGTGCACTGGCTCTTCAATGCACAAACACATCTGATCAGCTGATGTAGCTCTGCTCAGACATTGCTGTAGACACACTGAGTATAGTACCAGTACTAGTACTAGATGTGGTACCCAAGAGAGGCAAGGAACCAGCCATGATGTTATGGCAAGGATCCATGTACGATAAGGAGAATAACCTTTGTGGCAGATTCCTAGTATGTGGCATGCATGTGTATCAGTTGTCATAGGCAATTTGTGCCTGCTTTATCTTCTAGTATAACTTTACTACATTATCCCTGCAGAATCATATGAAAATAGAGCCAAAAATGTGTGATGTGCAATAAACAGTACTGAAAACAGACACTTGTCCATGTGTTGTAGGATTACACACATAAATGTTTGTACTAGTAATGTATACTTACACACAGTGTCTTTGTTACTTGTTATATCCTCTGAGAAATGTCAAAACTGCATATGTTCCAAAAGTTAACAATAACAGTGACGAAGAAAAGAAATCCTACAATGCATTTGCCAGTCTCCTGTGTCATGCATGGAATGTGTCCCTTGATTGACTATATCTCCTGATGTCACACATTTATGTCCAGGAATACATCTTACACAACATTATTAACAGGTTCATGCCTACAAAAGTAGGCCCACGTGTGGATATGCTGCAAGAAAGGATGCCAAAGTACAGGTTATAAACCCACTGGTCTGGGACTTTGTATATGAATACAGCAATGTGTGCATATGCAAATCTCTGTGATGCTATGGTGTAGCCTACTACCCTCCCCAAACATACACAGGAGCAACTGGCACTAATAAATGTGTCCAGTCAGTGTTATGTGGTTTCACTGCACAGCCTGCATCTTCCTCTAACATAAGCATAATTTTATGGGACAGATCTTCCCAGCAAACAGTATGCAATGCCATTGTACTAACTATGACACCCCACACATTGGGAAATAAGTGTAACCAAATATCCTAACCAGTACCGTGTGACACCATGGTAAAGCAAACAAGACTCCACACTCAAAGATACACATGAGGACACAGGTGCCAAGTGTCCCCAGCCAGTGTTGTGTGATGGCATGGTATACCCAAAAACAGCAAAATACACATTGACATATGGGCACCAAGTAAATCCAGCCTGTGTTAAGTACTGCTATGTCCCAGCCTACAATACCACCAGGGATACTCAGAAAACATACGTACCAGCAAGTGTGCCCAGGCAGCACTGTCTAATCCGATAGTGCAACCTTTGAGACCCCAGACATACACATGGGCAGCAATGAATGTGGCCAGGCAGTGATAAGGGATATCATGGCACTGCCCAACAACACAGGTAGGGGGATTTAGTTACAGAGTTGTATGCCTAGCCTTTGACCTGTGATGTTTTAAAGAAATAAACTCCACATACTGATATGAACAAGTAAGCCTCCTGTTCACATATATATCTGCTAGCAGAGTAAAATTTTTCAGGGTAAGAAACACTTTATGCTTACCATCCTGCATAAATGCTGCTACTGCTACTTTAATCACCTCCTGCATGCTCTCATTTGCATCTGCAATGTATATGCAAAAATGTTTTTTTTCAGTGTGTCATACATGTCATAAATATGCAGAGACCTGTAATTTGTCTACCTACTTATTTAGTAGGTTCATGCCTTGGATGGACAAACTCTCTCTGATGAAGGTGGTACAACAAGAGTTAACATATTTCCCAGCACTACTGTCCTGACCATGCTGTGTCATTTAACATTTTTAGGAAGGAAGTTCAGCCCCAGATCTCAAAAATGTGTTTGTAGATATATAAATATATAATTAAACTGTTTGACAGTATGAGTGAACAGGCCTGCGGCTTGCAGTTTTGAAACTCTTCTGGCAGTTATAACTACTAGAAACAAGGTTTTCCAGGAGAGAAACTTCATTTGTCCTGCAGAATCCAGTTCAAAGGGAAGTTCTGTCAAGACCACTTGAAGGGACCAGCTCTATAACTGGAGGCTGGAGAAAGAAGATACCTTTAAAGAATGCTTTGCAAACTTTGTGAGACACTTGAGGTCTGGCTTCCTGCTCATTGTGGGTACTTGCTGAACCCTTTTGGTGGAAAACTGAAACAAAAATCAAAGTAGCCAAGAAGCATAAGATATCCGAGAAAAAAGTGGAATGGGGTCAATGTCTTGGGTGGGCACTAAATGATGACATGTTTCCACTTCCTGCAGTACAGCTTATGGGTAGAAGTCCAACCACATTAAAGAAAGATATGGATTATTGGCCATGATTGGAACTAGAGAAACCAAGTGGTTAACTTCAGATTGTGCAGGTCTGGATGTGGCTTTGCAGATAGGTGGGAAAAAAGATCCTGTCTGGAATACAGAATCCATAGGTGTTCCATGATGTGAAATACCTGAATCAAATGAGGACAATGAGGATCACTAATACTTTGCACTTGATTGCTTTCTGTAAAACTTTGGGAATCAGTGGTATGACTGGAAGGCATATAATAGACCAAAAGGCCATCACTCAACCAAAGCATCTCTCAGAAACTGTTACTCTGGAAGGATCATGGTAAAGAACTTGCTGCATTTGCTAGGTGTTGCATGGAAAAGGGGAATACGCTGCAGTAAAGATGGCCCCAGCAGGTGAAGTTCTGGTGTGCTACTGTTGGAATGAGAAGTCAGTCATTAAGAATGACCTGCTTAGCCTGTCCACATGGCAACTGAGTGATTCTGCAACTAGAAAGTGATACTAAGTTATCTCCCATTGCCACACCTTTATTGCTTCCTGGCATACTGGATATGCCCTGGCTCATCCTTGTTTGTTGATGTACTAAACTACTGTCATATTGTTTATATGGATAGAAATCAGTCCTAGAGGAAGGTAGTCCTGCAATTTCTGAAATTCTAGGAGGACTGCCATCATCTCTGGGGCACTGTTGTGAAGGCTGGCTTCATCTTAGGATGATCCAAGAATAATGGATACAACTACCACAAGGGGGATGAGCCTTTGGGACCATTGCTGGCAGCAGTTGTGAAACACTGTTTTCCTGAGTGTATGTAAGGAAAATCTTGCCACCATCATAACAAAGACTGGTTATGATGATATGTGTAGATAGAGGTTGGTACAGTTGGGACCACTGAATCTTTAGTAGCTACAATTACATACAGAAACAAAAAACAAACCATATTACACTTCTTCAAATCCCCCTGCACCCCCACACCCCCTGCTACTTAAATATATCAACTCCAAGATCGCACTACACTACATGTATTATGTTGTAGTATAGCAAGTAAGAAGGGAACATGACTGAGGTTACCTATGAAACTCTGGTAAGTATTGGAGAGATATATTGAAGTATTGTTTCTAAGAGAAGGTTGAGGATAATTTTTTTACAATTTAAACATGCAGTCATGAAGTGTGGAATGGTATGTTTGCCATTTTGTTCTGTGTAGTGTGATCTCAGAGTTGATATATTTAAGTAGCAGGGGGTGTGGGGGCACAGCCCCCCCCTGCACTTTGGAGAAGTGTAATATGGTTTGTTTTTTGTTTCTGTATGTAGTTGTGCTGGAATACAATACATGTTGCTTTCTTATGATTTTTCCTATGTTATGGGATTCAATGTTTTGAATTTTCAGTGTTTTGAATTTTCAAGATTTTGGTCTCAGTGTTTTGAATTTCAATGTTATGGGCTGTCAGTGTTCTAAAGTGAATCTGAGCAGGTATATGTACCTTTAAGAAGCATTTCCAGATGTAGCACGTCATACAAATACTAAGCATGTGCAGGCAGCAATGCCATATTGAGACAACAGCCAGAGTGTTAACATGCATGAGTTTAGTAGTCAGTCTGTTTATAAGTTTATTTAAGTTTAAGTTACTAAGCCTCATTTCTGATGTGTTTGTGTATAATAAAGCTGCTTGAACAGAACCCACAAATGTTCATCTGCTTTATTCTGACCAGACGAGCGACATGGTGTCAGAACTGGGATTAGAAGAGCTACTTTGAGCCATGAGGTGCAGAGTTGAAGATGAAGGCAGACTAAGCAGGTTGAGTGAAATGGAGCACAGACAAATGAAAAAGTGCCAGAAACAAGCTAAAGGTAAAGAAAACTGTACAAATGATTTATTTGGCAAAGAAAATGAAACGGCGCACTTATAAGGCACAAAACTCATTATTAATTTAATCAAATGAGTAGCACAAAAATGTATTATTAAACAAATGAAAGGCACAAACCACATTATTAATTAAATGAAATGTTTGAAACCGCAATATATTTGATAAAACTAGCAGAACTATTCATATGGGGCTCAGAATTACCTTAGTTTGCATAACGCGCATGTTTAAAGTAAAACAGGCACTAAAAAGTATATTGAACATAATATATTAAAAGATAGATAAAGAGATAAAAGTACAATAAAAGGGCAACTTAAGCTTAAAGAGCAATGCAACTGCATGTTTTTTTAGTAAAAGACTGTGTTTGGGCACAAACTACTATTTTGCATTGACCAAAGCCATTCAAAGCATAACTAGAGTTGCTCAAAGTATTTCAGAGTGTAAGTGTTTGCAAATTGTGTACTTTATTGCAATGCAATTATTTCAAAGAGTTTGCTGTATACAAAGTACAGTTATATTGCAAAGTGCAGTCAAAGTACAGCCATTTTGAAAAGTTTCTTGTTCTGTCTGCATTTATTAGCAGAAAGCCGTCATTTCAGAGTGTTTCTTACACTGTGCAGAGTTATTTTGCAAACTACAGCCATTTTGAAAGTTTCTTGTGCTGTGTACAGTTTACTTGCAAAGTGTGTTCCTCTTGAAGTGTTTCTTATCTGAGCTTCTTCTGCCTGTACAGTTTATTCGCAAAGTGCAGTTTTTTTCAAAGTATTTCTTACACTGATAAGGAGTGGTTTCACAAAGTACAGTGATTTAAGAGTGTTCTTGTTCTACAGAGATTTATTTGGCAAAGTGCAGTTATGTCAGAGAGTTTGTTGTGCTAGTGGGCATAATTACAAGTACTGTCATAAAGTTTTGGCATATATAAATATTTATATGTGTGTATGTTCGTACATAATTTTAAGCACCTTCACTACTATGTGTTGATATGGCAGAGGCTTTTTGTGGACCGTGTCCACTTGTGTTTGATCATGGTATAGCAAAAAATTGGTGAGTATTTGAGCAGGAATATGATATTTTCATATAAGCAGCTTTTTTCTGACAAACATGCACATACAAGGGCATTCATTTTGCTTAACTTAGCAGGGTGTGAAGCTATTGAAAGAGAGCATTCATTTGTGTATGCACCAGAAGTATATGCAGGAGGGGGGAACCATTACATTGTGGTACCAGCTGAATCAGGGGAAGAACCTGAGTGCTTAAAATGTAAATTTAGAGAAATATGCAACCCCCAGACAAATGTTATGTTAGAGAAGCTCTTATTTTACACAAGAGACCCAAAGCCTGGTGAAACTTTTGCAGGTTATATCACGGACTTGAGAAATAAAGCTAAAATGTGCAGATTTGGTGACTTGAAAGATGAGTTAATAAAGGACAGGCTTGTGTGTGGTGTTAATAGTGTTGCAGTGAGAAAGAGTTTGCTTTGTGACAGTGATTTAACACTAAGGAAAGCCATAGAGATTTGTCAAATCCATGAGTTCAGAAAAAAACACACAGGTATGATTACAAGTGATAAAAGCATGGTTTTAGCAGCCTCTAGAGGAAATGTAGACAGCATGCAACATGTGGCAAGGAGAAACAGGCCTAAGCACATGGCAGCAACAACCCCTGTGGGTGTGGCAGGGAGACTTCATAGCTTTCTAGCAAGTTACAAAACTTGCTCAGTAAAAAGGGCATGCTCAGTACAGTATAAGAGTGAGTCATCAAAACCCAAGTCAACTCATGTGGGAGAAGAGGCTGGAGTCTTGTGGGAGAAGAGGCTGGACTCTGCCCTTCTGAGCTGGGAATTTCTGGTTAAAGGTTTATAGTGCCTGAATATTTGAACTGTATCTTACTGAAATTGGTACACCTTGTTTGCTCTAACATAGACTAGATCCAGGCCTGCTGAATCTAGCTTTGTTTATATGCTTGTTGTTTGTTTGCTTGTTATTTCCCTGGAAGCTAATTCCACCTAATACGCAACTTCTCAGCGCTTCTGTGGATCACTAGTGATATCTGCATTGCTTACTGTACTTATTTCCTTGTTTCACTTGAAAGAAAGTTACTGTTTGTCGTTTTGCATTTAGTTACTTGTAACACATTGCACTCAAGTTACCTGGCACTTGCTCACTAAAGCAATTATATAAGTCAGCACTAAAAATTAAAAGCACTACATCCTCACTCCCCACTGGCCCTTGTTTTCAATTAAGGATTTCCCAATATTATTCTAGCATGTCCAAAGGTCAGTTGTCAATCTCCTCTCCGGTCCAGCTGGTGAATCTGGGAATCTTGAGGCAATGTTATAACTGCCTCATGTACACAGACAACCCTCTCCTCCTCCCACATAACACAAATACTTGCAGAGATGCAGCTATTTAGCCAAACTGGAGGCTGAGCTCTCTCAACTCAGGACTGGCAAGACCAGACAGGAGGAGAAGGCAACTACACACACCACAAAACCAGCCTCACATAATGCTACCACTCCACTGAATCAAACACATAAACACACAAAGACATACTCGGAGGCTCTGAGTAAAATGTACCTAAACAGCAGAGGCCTCCAAAGCAGACACCCAAACAACTGCTACCTCAAGACACCCCACAAGCAACACATAAACCACAAAAGCAGTGTGCAAAGCAGTCACAGCCCTTAAGGCCAAATACAACACCAAACATACTTGTCATAGGTGACTCCATAGTCAGACAGACTGACGTCCCACTCACCAGGCTGAACAAGGAGAGGGTCACAGTAAGCTGCCTATCGGGCGCTAGAATCCGCCACATAACACAAGCACTCGGGTCACTCCACGGCAAGTACAAATATGACACAGTCATTGTCCATGCTGGTGTGAACAACCTGAGATGTACCTCCCTGGACTACATGAAAAGAGACATAGAGGAGCTCTCTGATTATGTAGCCCAGGCAGGTATGACCCTAACCCTGAGCAGTATCCTTCCTTCACCAAGAATGATGCCACAATATAGAGACAAGATGATCAGCTTTAACAATTGGCTTAATGTCTGGTGTCATTCAAAGGGGATCCAGTGTCTGTCTGCCTGGGATGACATGCTTGACAAGCCACGCTGCTTTGCAAGGGCCGGCTTGCACCTGTCACCCCTGGGATTCCGGATATTGGCTAAGGCTCTTGCCACCCCCATAGTGCCTTTTTTAGGCAAGGCTCAAATTCTAAACCTACCACCCTAGAAAACAAAAATGGGAAGAAACTGAGGGTAATGCTGCTCAATGCCAGAAGTCTAAATCTCAAAATGCACGCACTCGAGGCCCTTCTCAGTATGGAGAACATCGATGTCTGTGCTGTAACTGAAACCTGGTTCAAGGCTCCTGAGAGCACCCCGGCACTATTAGGTTTTACCTCATATCATGCGTTCCGTCCCCAAAACCCGGACCACACCACAAAAGGAGGGGGTGTATCCATATTCATAAAGGATACCCACACCTCCAGGTTGGTGGCAACGCACGAAGGTTCGGAAACCATCCAGGTGCAACTAACCATAGGCAAAACTGCTCTACAAATTGTAGCATGCTACAGGCCACCCTCTCAAACTCAGGAACCCCACACAGCCTTCCTGAAGACACTGGAGGGTATAAATGTATCTCCAAACACCATCATATTGGGTGACTTCAACTACCCGAATATAGACTGGGAACATTACTCAAGCCCTAACTTTCTAGCCCAACAGTTCCTGGAGTTCATAAATTCAAATGCCATGGAACAGCTAGTCACTGTTCCCACGAAAGGAGAAAATATACTAGATCTCATTGTCACAAACATGGGGACAAAATGCTCCACACGAAGTATATCCCTCATTGGTGAGATCTGATCATAAACTAATCTCACTGGAAATCCACATCCCGCCCCACCCCAAACAAAAAGACCATAGTGAAGAACTTCTCTAAAGCAAACTTCACACTACTCAAGACTGGTGTGGTATCCTTCAAGGCCCCTGAGCCAGAGGAAACCACAACCCAAGCTGCGGAAGCCCTTACAAATGTCTTCTATGAACACCTCCAGGACTGCATGGATCAGGCAATCCCAAATAAAACCAAGACTCTTTCCACAAAGGGCAAACGTCCAGTCTGGTGGACCCCAGCCATTAACAAACTTTACAATAAGAGGAGAAAGCTATTACATGATAGAACAAAATCCATAAAAGGGAAGTCACCCTGATCATTATTAGTAAAAAATACGAGCACTCATAAAATCAACTAAGGCCAATTTTGAGAGAAAAATTGCCATGGATTCAAAGGACAATCATAAGGCCTTTTTCAGCTATGTTAGGAACCTGGGTGGAAACTCCCAGATATGCTCAGAATTAGTCCAAAATGATACAAAAATCACTGAACCCACAGACATTGCCAACATACTGGCAGACAGGTTCAGTGCAAACTTCACCCCTCTCCCCTAAAGGAGAGATAACTATCCCAGCCGAGTGTAGCCTCCCGGACATCTCAAATGCGCAGGTGAAAGCTGCTCTCTCTAAAGCTAAAAACACAGCATCAATGGGACTGGATGGTGTCCCGGCTGTGTGCTACATGAGCTAAATGAGGAATTAAACCCGCACATAAGGCAGCTGTTTAATCTCAGCCTTACCACAGGATACGTGCCCAAGGAGTGGCGTGCGGCAACTGTGGTCCCACTCCACAAAGGCGCCTCTATGGACCCTGGTAATTACCGCCCCATAAGCTTAACAAGTCTAGTCTGCAAAGCTATGGAGAGGATCATAATGGAGCTCATAAACAAAGATATAGGGGACTTGCAGACATTGGACCCGACCCAGTTTGGCTTTGTCAAGGGAAGATCATGCCTTTTGAACTTGGTCGACTTCTTCAAAACAGTCACCAAGGCCATTGATGAGGGAAAGGCAGTCCATACAGCCTACCTTGACCTTGCAAAGGCTTTCGACACAATACCCCACTCGGGTATTGTAGAAAAACTTACCAGCTTAAATGTAAACCCATATGTCACAAGATGGGTTGCAAACTGGCTTAAGGACAGAACCCACAGGGTTAGAGTTGCTGGCGCTGTGTCAGACACCAAGCCGGTCACAAGTGGTGTCCCACAGGGCTCGGTCCTTGGCCCCCTATTGTTTGGCATCTACTTCTCAGAAGTACAGGCCAACATGGGAGGACTTTGGCTGACAAAGTTTGTAGACGACTGAAAACTGGGCGCCATAGTGGAAAGTGCATCGGACACGGATATCCTTCAGAAGGGACTCACGGAAACAGATAGCTGGTGCCAGAGCCATGGCCTGAAGTTAAACGCCAAAAAATGTATAGTCATACCCTTCGGGAAAAACAAGGTAACCCCAAGCTACCATATAGGTGGCAATACACTAAGCACAGAAGAGGTTATCAGGGACCTGGGGACCCAGGTTGACAGTGGCCTTTCTTTTGACACTCACGTTGCTAAAGTGGTTAGAAAGACCTTCTACATTGCCCACCTGATCATGAAGGGATTCACATCCAGATCTAGTGAGGTCGTTGTTCCCCTGTACTCTTCACTTATCAGACCAATGATCGAGTACAATGCCCCATTCGGGATGTATCTCACCCGACATCTGCAGCAATTGGAGAGACCCCAAAAGTTCCTCACCAAAAGGATAAAGGGACTCCAAAATCTGTCATATGCTGCCAGATTGAAGAAACTCCAGCTCTATTCAGTCGCATACCGTCTGCTCAGAGGTGACATGTGCCTGACATACAAGGCCATGTCCAACCCGGAATTAATGGACATGCTCCACCCAAATCCACCAAAACCACTAGAGCAAGCGACTTAAACCTTAGCACGGATATAAATAGGACGTGCTGGAGGGATAGATTTATCACTCAGAGACTCCCTATGCTGTGGAATAAAATCCCGGTCCATGTGAGGCAGAGCACCTCGCTGACTCTGTTCAAGAGAAATCTAGACCTGTGGATGGGAGATCGTAGGTTTACCCCGGGAATCATCTCTGTGTCACTGCTGGACAGAGGCACAACAAACTAATGGGCACAGTATTTTTTCATATAAGGGGTGGCATAAGCCACAAAAATTTGGGCTAGGCTTATAAATGCCTTAGGGCAGATAGCCTAGTATAAAACTATGAACCTATGAACCTAAGTCTTAATTGTTAACTGTTGTAATTGTGGAGCCAACCATGAATCTAAAAGAGAGAAGTGCTTATCTTTTGGCCAGCAATACCACAAGCGTAAAATATAGAACCATTTTCAAAAGTTTGTAAATCAAGCAAGCCTTATTCAGTTATTAAGAAAGGTCACTCAAAAAGCAAGTGTATCAATGGTCGGTGACAAGGTTAATGCAGTAGATTTGTTGGCAAAGAATGGTATTTTATTTTGTCCTGATCAATGGTAAAAACAGAATTCAAAGTAGACACTGGTTCAAAGTGCAATGTAATGTCAGCAGAAACATTTGCTAAAGTGAGAGCTGGTGAGCAACTTAATTTGGTCAGTTTTGTATAGCTTGTTCCTTATGGAGGTGAAGAGATTCAAACTGAAGACTCAGTAATGTTTTCATGCTATTCTGCTGGGAAAGTTACAGCTTGCAATTTTATGTTGTCCAAGGACCTGTGCAGTCATTATAAGGTCTCAGAGACATTTTGAGAATAAAACTGCTTTCTTTTATGAAAGAAGTACGTCATGTAAGCGCATGTCCCAGTTCCAGCTTTATTGATGCTATTTTCTCAGAGTATGCTGATGTTTTCAACGATAAGCTAGGCAAAAATCCAGTTGTGCACTCCATGAAATTAGACTCAGAGGTCAGTCCAGTGGTCAGACCAGAAAGATGAGTTGCAATAGCTAAGCAGAACAAAGTCAAGGTCCAGTTAGACAAAATGGTGCAGCAAGGTGTGATTTGTCCGGTCACAGAACAAACTGAGTGGGTGTCTTCCCTGGTAGCTGCTCATAAGAAAAATTCAGATGAAATCAGAATATGCATTGACCCAAGAGACTTGAACAAGGCATTAAAAAGACCTCATCATCCTTTGCATACAGTTGAGGAGATTGCAACTCTTATGCCAAATGCCACTGTTTTTTCTGTCTTAGATGCAGAGAGTTTATTTTGGCAAGTGATGCTTGATCACAAATCTTCACTACTAGCTACAGTCAGTACCCTATTTGGTAGATACAGATTCCTCAGGATGCCTTTTGGAAAAAATTCTGCCAGTGAATTCTTTCAGCGTGCAATGGAGCAAATTTTTTCAGGCTACTCGTGTGCAATAATAGTTGAAGATTTACTGGTTGGAGGTAATGGTGAAGCAATGCATGACAGAAACCTCAGGAAAGTTCTGGACAGAGTACGTGAAGTGAACTTAAAGCTCAATCCTCTGATGTGCACATTCAGACCACCAGAAGTTACTTATGCAGGTCATTTATTTAGCAGTACAGGCTTATGACCAGATCCTTCTAAACAAGAAGCCATTCTTGAAATGCCAGCTCCAGACAATGTCCAAACTTTACAGTGTTTTCTTGGTATGGTTAACTATTTGGGCAAATTTATCCCTGACTTTAGTGAGTTATCAGCACCTTTATGAAAGTTAACACACAAAAATGATGCATGGTCATGGTTAGAACAACACCAGAGAATATTCGATGACCTCAAAATTGCTAACCTGCCTACATTAAGATACTATGATGTCCAAAAACCAGTAGTTCTTTCCTGTGATGCTTCAAAGTTCGGTCTTGGTGCATTATTTTTCAAGAGGGCAGACCTGTTGCCTATGCATCTAGAACTCTTACCCAAACTGAAATACAGTACGGTCAAATTGAGAAGGAACTTTTGGCAATTGTGTTTGCATGTTTTGAAGTTCCATGATTATATTTATGACCGAGCAATCCAGACAGAAACTGACCATCAACCTCTAATTACTATTTTAAGGAAGCCTATGCATTCTGCTCCCGCAAGACTACAAAGAATGATGCTTAAATTGCAAAATTACAATTTCAAAATGGACTGTACAAAAGGTAAACTTCTTTATCTGGCTGATACCTTATCCAAATTGTCCAGAAATACCAAGAACAGCTTGATGTAGAGAATTTTTACTTTTTTTGTCATGGAAGTGTGGAATTTTTCTACCACGAGACTTGATGAGCTGAGCGATCATACAAAGACTGATCCAATTTTGCAAAAGCTCAACCACTTCATCAATGTAGGATGGCCGTCAAAGCAATCCTGTGTACTGCCAGAAATACAACCTTACTTTCCATACAGAGATGAGATGCTGATGGAAGATGGTATAATTTTCAAAGGTCCAAAAGTTGTTGTTCCTTCTTCCTTACAATGTGAATACATTCAGATTTTACACTGTCGTCACCCAGGTTCCGATTCTACCAAAAGAAGGGTGAGAGGAGCAGTATTTTGGCCTTGTCTATCAAAAGACATTGATAAAGTGCTTTCTTCTTGTAACAGTATGCAACAGTACTAAGCCGCATTTACAAAAAGAGGCACTTCAGCTAAGCCAAATTCTTGAACTACCTTGGTCAACAGTAGGAACTGACATATTTGAGTGAACAGTCAGCATTACTTAATGTTAATAGACTCTTATTCAAACTGGTTTGAGATTGATTTGCTACCTAACCTAATGGCCAGTGCTGTTATTACTAAGATGAAATGTCATTTCTCAGTCAATGGTAGTCCACACAGTTACTTTCTGACAACGGTCCTCAGTTTACCAGTCAACTATTTCAGAGATTTGCTAAAGAGTAGGACTTTATCCATGTTACTAGCAGTTCTGAATATCCTCAGTCAAACGGCCTTGTTGAACATGCAGTACAGAGTGCAAAGCAATTACTGGAGAGGTCAAAGTGTGACAATACCGATATTTTCTTGAATTTACTCAGGCTCAGAAATATACCCCGAGACAACCAACTTGACTCACCTCCTTACAGAATTCTATCTAAGCAAACCAGAACTTGCCTATCAATTGTAGTTTGTTGGTGCCTAATGCTGAAAGCAAGTGAGCAATCAAAGCCCAACCTTTTAAGAAGCGTTCTTCTTAGAAGTCCAGCTATGATAAAATGAGCAGATTTCTTCATCCATTAAAAGAAGTAGAGACAGTGAGGATGCAAATGGCAAAAGGCTTTGATCAAATTGGTCAAGTGAGAGGTATATGTACTGAGGCAAGATCCTACTTAGTGGAATCTGAGGGTATAGAGTACAGGAGAAACTGCAGACATCTTTTTCCTGTGTCAGAAATGATATCGCAGCATCGTACCTTTGATACAGAATCTAAATCTCAGAGTAACCTAGACAATGTTCATACTGAAGAACATGTCACAGTATCCATTTCCATTCCTGATGATGTACCAGATGTCCCCAAAGTTGAACATTTCTTGAAGACAGTCCCCAGTGCTAGATCCAATTCTGACTTTTATGTTATATGGTTAGGTCGTATTTCTAGACCTAGTGTAAAATACACAGCAATTTGAACATAATTGTTTTATATGTGTCTGATTTTGTATAATTACATGTCAAAGAATTAGTTTTGTATAATTGCATGTCAAGAGATCATTTCTGTAGATTGCATGTCATTGAATACTGTCATTTCGTATATGGATCATTTCTCAAAGAGGGAGGATGTAGATCAGAGCGTGTGTATTTACCTTTAAGAAGCATCTCCAGATGTAGCACATGCATATAAATACTGAGCATTTGCAGGGAGCAGTGCCATTTTGAGAGAACAGCCATAGTGTTAACATGCATGAGTGTGGTAGTCAGTCTGTTTATAAATTTAAGTTTAAGCTACAAAGCCTCATTTCTGATGTGTTTGTGTGTAATAAAGATGCTTGAACAGAACCCATGAATGTTCGTCTGTTTTATCTTGACCAGACGAGTGACAGATACCTTAAAGTTGTCTGTAAAAATACATAGGCACAGCCAAGCTTGGCATCTCATTGCAACACCTGCAATGTGCAAGATCAGCATGAAGAGGTTGGTGATGTTTATCACTGAATTCAGATAACTCTCTGATTCCTAGGGTCTGATGATGGGGAGTTTGCTCAAAGTTGACAGTGCTTGTTGTATCAAAAGCCAATGAAAACAATTAATTTGTATGGTATACTTTGGGACTGTTAGTGCAAATGTGCCTGAAACACATGCTCAGTTCCTTAACCTGTCTATAACCCTCGATTCTTTGTAGGGCAGGTGGACCATGGTTGTATCATTGGACAGCTCCTTTTTTTTGACACTGCTATAATGATGGAATTGACCAGTGGACTGTTGGTCTCAGTGCTGACTGTTCGGAAGGGGGGGGGGTCTGAGGATTTTATCTAGCTTTTGAGGTACCAATTCAGAAGTTTTGAGTTACTGCCTTGAATCTCCTAACTGCCAGGTCAGTCAAACCATAGGCCTCAGAGAGAACCACCTCATCCTAATGGAAGGGGGTCTGTAGACCAGGATCCCCCCTGTTACATAAACTCAACAATTTCATCAAAGGTGGTGTCTTTTGGAGGGAGACTGAGATGAACCCACTCAGCCCTCTGAGTCAGTATCAGAAGTGATTAACCCTGACAGGGAGTTGATCTGCCTTCTTTTAAACTTATTCTTTCTTGGAACATTAGAGGGAGGTATTACCCATCTCCTCACAGGACTAATGCTGCTGTAAAGTGCTAGCTTTGAGACCTGATTGTTAGCCCTGACTCACAGATGCATGCTGGGGTTGAGACACAATGAGCATCAATCAAAAAGTTTAACCAATCTCAAACAGACTTATGTATCAACTCTCAAGGGTAAAGAAATGATCCTCCCCAAGTCCTGAAATGTCATTCCACCCTCTATTGGAGGAGAATTCATCACCATCATAACCTGATTCATCCCTCCTGTAGGAGACACTGGTGGTACAGAAGATAGAAACCTCAAAAAGGAAAGGGTGGACAGTTTTGAGAAGGGGACTGGCACTTAAGACTCTAAGGTCGAAGTCTCAGACATTAAAATGGGGGCATGCAAGACAACTCAGATAAAGATGCCAAAGATACAGTATTGAATTGCTAGCTCTGAGACAGTTTTTGCTCTGAAATTATTGGGTTGAGTGTGCCAAATCAGACCACTGAAATGCCAAGCCTGGTACTGTGGTCAGTACCGAAGGAACAAGCCTTAGGTCCAGGATCAGCTCCAAAGCCACTGCCACTGAATCCCACACTGGAGTAATAGTAAGGGAGTTGTTGGGCCAGCCCTATCCACCCTCAGAACTAAACAGGATGGGAGTACTCCCATCTTGAGCATGTGATCCAAATTCACCATGGATGTGCTTTTGTAAGACCTTAAGGAATGAAAGGAAGAAAGCAAGGGAGGATGAGATGAAATCCTTGATAATTCCTCTTCTGATGAGGTCTTGCTTAACAGAAATTTAGGAAGCTTGTCTGATACAAGTTGTGATGATGTGAGGTAGTGCCAGCATATCTAGCTGGAGGTTTATAAGAAATATATGTCATTTGTATATCAAACTGATTTGTACAGGTGTTTGTGTTGAAAATGTATTTGTAAAGTTGCTTGAGCTAAAAAAAATGTACCAACAGTGGGCCCTGCTGGACAGAAAAGACATACACCTGCATGTCAGACTGTATTGTAACTGTTGAAATGAATATATTGTAACAGAAGATACTGGAAGAGAAAAGGTTAATGTCAGTCCAGCTAACTTTGAAAAATAGTCTGAAATTAAATTACTTGGTTTAGGCCATAAAGATTGCATCCAGAGACAAAATGTCTGTAAAAACCAGGACTATGAATCCTACTGTATTGTTCTTAAGGGTGAACTAACTGCTACCAGGAAAGGTGAAAGTTTTTGAAATGGTTTTATAGCTTTCATATGTTATAACATATCTTAGCAAAGCTGTGTGTGTGTATGTTTGTGTGTGTGTACATGCACGTGTGTGTGTGCATGTGTGTGTGTGTGTGTGTGTGTGCATGTGTGTGTGTGTGTATGTATATGTCTGGTGACAAATATGTGCAAGATTCTGGCTCAGCTTCTAGTAAAGGGGGTAGTGTGGGAACCAGGAGTCAAGTGACCATATGTATGTAATATAATTTTGTAATACAGCACTGAAATGATGTTTTAATGCTAGATGAGACAGAAGTCTTGGGGCAGTCTCTTTTTGAAACCTGACAAGAAGGACCAATCACCTACATCATCTTGCCTTGCACTAGTAAGTGAACTAGAGAACAGTAATTCTTTAGATCAGTCAGGAAATATAGTGAGATTGGTTAAGTATTGTTTGTTTTTCTGTATCTGTGTAAACCTTTCCATCTGTGTTATTCTTAATATTTCCTGTGATTGAAACTCTGGTGTTTATTATAAATAGATGTTTTAGTATTTTTATCATTTATTATTAAATATATTTAAACTTTTCATTTTGGCTGGTCTTTTAGATAATATTTTAACCTTTGAGAGTACTTATATTTATTTGGTGACACTGTGGCTGCTCCTGAAAGTCTTGCTGTGTTCAGTCAACATTACCATTGGTATTGGTAATAATTTCACTCAGTAGATATTCTGTTTAGAGAATTAGAGTAGCTGGCTGGTGGCAGTGGAACTTCCTTATAGCCTGGGCAGAGGTAGTAGAGCTAGTGAATCTGTTCCAGCCTTTGCCAAGTGTGTGTGTGTGTGTGTGTGTGTGTGTGTGTGTGTGTGTGTGTGTGTGTGTGTGTGTGTGTGTGTGTGTGTGTGTGTGTGTGTATGAAAATCAAATCTCAAAATGTGTGTGTGTGTGTGTGTGTGTGTGTGTGTGTGTGTGTGAGCTACTTCGGACAGGCACACAGAGCACTAGTTTCTGTAGAGTGAAAGGCGGAGTCTTATTTAGGGCCTGAACAGGAAAACCTAACCCCAGGACTGTGTTTGCTACATGTGTGCTCTTAAGGGAAATTGTGCTTTTCAGGTCTGAAAGGGCTCTTTGCCTGAAGGCCTTGCATATCAGGCAGCCCTCATTCAAATAGGAGGTATGTCAAGTCAAACAGAACATGTCATGATTGTCTTTGGGGGGATTTGTGCACACACTTTTGACATTTCTTAAAACGTTTTTTCTTTTGCCTTCTCTTTCTACATGATGAAGATAGAAAAAAAATTAAAGAAAAAACAGTGACAACACAGCAGCCACCAAGAACAGTTCAAGCAGTCTACTGGAACACTTCAACTCTAACTAATTAGAGAAGAAAATATTAAAAGACTAACAAAAATGGGGTCTATGTCATATAATCGAATGTCCTATTTAGTGAACACTCAGTCGGACACTAATGAGTGAAAGCACTAAATAGCGGACCTTCCTTTCAGTGAAATATTTCATTGGGTTAAAAAAACAGTTGGACAACCCAGCAAACCACAGAAAAACATCACCAAACAAAACCCATCGTATGACCCCCACACCCCGCAATGCAGGGGGGGCTGCACCCTCCACACCCCCGTAACTAAATATACCAACTCCAAGATCGCACTACAGTGAAGAAGAGGGCAAATCTCCAGTGATGGCTGACCGGTTGTTTTCCAAGGGAAAGGTTGCGCTTAAACAAACATTTGCTATTTAGTGTTTTCTCTTATTAGTGTTTGACTAATGAGCATTTGCTAAATAGGACATTCGACTATATGATATAGACCCCAAAAATGCCAAGGGAGACCAATGCTGAAGGAGTAAAAGGAGAAAAATGGACTGTAATAAACAAAATAATATCAATACAAAGGAAATATAAAGACTAGAAGAAAAACTATCAAATTGTAATATACATAAATTTTTATTTTATTTTTTATTTATTTATTTTACATTTATTGACTAGGCTAGTCCAACTGGATGTATGTCCATTTTCAGTGGCGGCCAAGGGAGAAAAGCTCCACAAGTTTAAAAAAAAAACATGTAATAAATGTAATATAAATTTGAGTAGGAGCACTTAGCTGTGCTGAGTCAAATTCCTGTCTGTTCTCACTGCCAGCAAACAAGATCGGAAGTAATGTTACACACTGGGTCATGAGGGGAAAAGAATTCTTAAAGTGGCTTGAGGCTGGAGCACTAGTTAGAGAATGGTAGCCCTGCTACAAACCAGAAGCCATGTGAGGCATTTTAGGAGATCAAAGTGGTGTGTGCATGTGTCAGTCAGTAACACAAATCTGTATAGTTTGTTTACAGCTACCTGTATCCTTTGTGTATTGTATCAAGAGTGTAAAGCTAAAACAATGGGAGCCCATATTCTAGTTTTGAGCAATGTGCATTTTTTGCAATAGTTATGCGGGAAGTAACAGAAAGGATATGAGAAATAAACATAATTTTAGATAGGATATACCTTTGCTAGTTACATTGTCAGTGCGGTTTGTGAATGTTAAGGATTCAGAGTGAGACCCAGGTAGCTGTATTCAGTAACTTTAGGGATGGTATTATCCTTGGTGCCTTCAATGCGCAAAGATAGTAGGTCTGATAATTTTTTGTGTTGTGGAAAAAATAGCATGTCATTAGCTTTGGGGACTTGATTAGCACTCTGTTTATGGAGGATGAGATTGGTGAGGCTTTCTTGTAAGTTTGGTTGCAGCACTGAATGGGATTTACTAGATTTGATCTGTGGTGTATCATCTGCATACATGATAACATCAAGAGAGGCTTGGTCAAAAGTAAGGCCATTAATGAAGAGAGAGAATAGAAGGGATCTAAGAAAGAGCCTTGGGAGAACTCCAGTACCTGGGGCGGGGGGTCACATTTTGTGATAAAGAGTTATTGGCATTAACTTAAATGCTTCCATCTTTGAGATAATGTTGAAAGCAATTGATTGTGCTGTACCAAAAATTAAATTTTAATAATTTGCTGAGTAGTATATGATAGTTAAAGAAACTCATATGTTATAGACATATTTACTAACAGATCAGCCATAATGAGATCTTAACTAATACCACAAAAAGGCACCCCCACAGAGTAAATGTTCCTGTGGTGTAAAAAATAGAAGTAGAATAAAAAATGTAACACATCCACTGGAACAAACACAGCTTCTTTAAAGTCCTCTATGCGAACACAATGCTGCCAGATGCACCATTGTATAACTCAAACAGCGTTGTATAGTTCAAACACTTTTATTAACAAAAGTAGGTAAGCGCTTTCACCATTAAGGCTTCATCAGACCAAACAATTACAAAGGGATGTGGGGACTCAATCTCTCTTAAATAGGTCTCCTCATGAATAATTCATCACTTCAATAAAATCATTATGTTGGCATTTCCTTAGCTCTATACAGATATAAAACCATATTACATCTCATACAAATATTAAATAGTTTGTTTTTTCCGTTAATCAACGTGATTGTGACTGTATATATAACCAATATACTTAACTATCATATCTGATATAATGCATATGAATTAATTATTCCTAAAAACATATAATAAAAAATATATGTAGTTAAATATAAAAATTAAAACAATTATAAACTAATTCATTCTTGACAAAGACATACAACACCTAATGACTATTTGTATGAACGATGTAAATAGAGAAAATTGCATAAACAAATAAATGCAGGGAAAAAATGTTTTATTTGATAGATTTCAGTCTTCTGTTTTGTAAGACTGGTTTAAGAGCTACCTTGTCATTAAGCCCCAGTTTCTTATCTGCTCTAAGTCTTATAATCCATTTCAGTTCACAGCCTTCTGTAAAATTCTTGACATCCGCTCCTCAATTACTGGGACTAATAACTTGTAATACTAAAAACTTAAAATAATGTACTGACCCTGCTTCTAGTTTCATAGTTTAGTACTAGGCTATCTGCCCTGGGGCATTTATAAGCCTAGCCATAGTGATGTGGCTTTCGCCACCCCATGTAATGGTACAAAAATGTACAGAAATAGATTTAGAATACTGTGCCTCTGTCTAGTAGTGACACAGTGAAGACCCCCTTACATAATAGAATTAGTTTACTGTGCCTCTGTCTAGTAGTGACACAGAGATGACCCCCAGGGTAAACCTACGATCTCCCATCCACTCGTCAAGATTTCTCTTGAAGAGAGTCAGTGAGGGGCTCTGCCTAACATGAACTGGGATTCTGTTCCAGAGTATGGGAAGCCTCTGGGTTATGAATCTGTCCCTCCAGCATGTCCTATTCATATTTGTGCTGAGGTTTAAATCTTTAGCTCTCGTGGTTCTGATGGATTTGGATTTTTTGAGGTGGAGCATGTCCATCAATTCCTGATTGGACATGGCCTTGTACGTCAGGCACAGATCACCTCTGAGTAGGCGGTGTGCTACTGAATAGAGCTGGAGTTTCTTTAGTCTGGCAGCATATGACATATGTTGGAGACCCTTGATCCTCTTGGTGAGGTACTTTTGGGGTCTCTCCAGCTGTTGCAAGTGCCAGGTGAGGTACATACCAAATGGGGCATTGTACTCAATCATGGGCCTGATAAGGGAGGAGTATAGGGGTACAATGACCTCCTTTGATCTGGAAGTGAATCCATTCATGATAAGGTGGGCAAGGTAAAAAGTCTTTCTAACCACTTTGGCAACGTGGGTGTCAAATGAGAGGTCACTATCGACTTGGGTCCCCAGGTCTCTGATTACTTTTTCCGTACTCAGTGGGTTACTGTCTATGTGATAATTTGTGGGTACTTTGTTTTTCCCAAAGGGGATGACTATGCATTTTTTGGCATTTAGTTTAAGGCCATGACTCTGGCACCAGTTGTCCATTTCAGTGAGGCCTTTCTGTAGGATGTATGTGTCAGCTGGTGTATCGACTATGGCACCTAGTTTGCAGTCATCTGCGAACTTTGTCAGCCACAACCCTCCCATGTTTGCTTCCACATCTGAGAAATAAATGCCGAACAAGAGGGGTCCCAGGATAGAGCCCTGTGGGACACCACCTGTGACTGGCTTTGAGTCTGACATGGCTCCAGCGATTTTGACTTTATGGGTTCTATCCTTTAGCCAGTTTGCAACCCATCTTGTGACATATGGATTTACATTTAAGCTGTTTAGCTTGTCTATGATGCCTGAGTGGGGTATTGTGTCAAAGGCTTTAGCCAAGTCCAGGTAGGCTGTATGGACTGCTTTGCCCTCGTCAATGGCTCTAGTGACTGTTTCGAAAAAGTCAACCAGGTTCAAAAGGCAGGATCTGCCCTTTACAAAGCCGAACTGGGTGGGATCAAGTGTCTGTAGGTTCCCAATGTCTCTGTTTATGAATTCCATAATGATTCTTTCCATAGCTTTGCAGGCCAGGCTGGTTAAGCTTATGGGGCGGTAGTTACCAGGGTCTGTAGAGGTGCCTCCTTTGTGGAGTGGGACCACTGTTGCTGTATGCCAGTGTTTAGGTACATATCCTGTAGTAAGGCTAAGGTTAAATAGCATTTTTATGTGTGGGTTTAGCTCCTCTTGGAGTTCACGTAGCACGCAACCCGGGATACCGTCAGGTCCCATTGATACTGTGTTTTTAGCTTTGCTGAGGGCGGTTCTCACCTGGACATCTGAGATGACAGGGAGGTTACATTCAGCTGGGATAAGTATTTCTTCTTTTGGGGGTGAGGGAGGGGAGAAAATTTGCACTGAACCTGTCTGCCAGAATGTTGGCAATATCTGTGGGTTCAGTGTATTTTTTGTCATTGTGAACTAACTCTGAGCATATCTGAGGGTTTACGCCCAGGTTTCTAACATAGCAGAAGAAGGCCTTGTGGTTATCTTTAGTGTCCATAGCGATTTTTCTCTCAAAGTTGGCCTTGGATGTTTTTATGAGAGAACGTAGCTTTCTACTAGTGCTGATCAGAGATGCCTTCTCTTTATGGGATTTTTCTCTGTCGTGCAGTAGCTTCCTTCTTTTGTTATACAATTTGTTTATGGCTGGGGTCCACCAGACAGGACCTGCCCTTGGTGGAGAGGGTCTTGGTTTTATTTGGGATTGCATGATCCATGCATTCTTGGAGATGTCCGTAGAAAGCATTTGTGAAGGATTCAGCATTGTGGGATGTGGTTTCCACTGGCCCAGTGGGCTTAAAGGATACCATCTCAGTCTTAAGAAGTGTAAAGTCAGCTTTTGAGAAGTTTTTCACTGTAGTCTTTTGTGTTGGGGGTGGAGGTGGGATATGTATATCCAGGGTGAATAGTTTGTGGTCAGATCTCACTAGTGAGGGGTATACTTCCGGTGTGGAGCATTTTGTCCCCATGTTTGTGATGATCAGGTCTAGTATATTATCTCCCCTTGTGGGAGAGGTGACTAGCTGTTCCATTGCATTTGAATTTATGAATTCCAGGAACCTTTGGGCTAGGGTGTTAGGGCTAGAATAATGCACCCAGTCTATGTTAGGGTAGTTGAAGTCTCCCAATATGATGGTGTTTGGTGAGACATTCATATCCTCCAATGTCTTCAGGAAGGCTGAATGGGGTTCCTGAGACTGGGAGGGTGGTCTGTAACA
Source organism: Protopterus annectens (assembly GCF_019279795.1). NCBI lineage: Eukaryota > Metazoa > Chordata > Ceratodontiformes > Protopteridae > Protopterus > Protopterus annectens. The sequence goes on from NC_056726.1 coordinate 1,407,632,939, forward strand.
TGCTACCAGTTGTATAGCAGTTTTGCCTACGGTTAGTTGCACCTGGATGGTCTCTGATGCTTCATGTGTTGCCACTAACCTGGAGGTGTGGGTGTCCTTGATGAATATGGACACTCCCCCTCCCTTTTTGGTTTGACCCGAGTTTTGGGGCCGAAAAGCATGATACGAGGTATAGCCTGGTAGTGCTGGGGTGCTCTCAGGAGCCTTGAACCAGGTTTCAGTTACTGCACAGACATCGATGTTCTCCATACTGAGGAGTGCTTCGAGAGCCTGCATCTTGAGATTTAGACTTCTGGTGTTGAGCAGCATTACCCTTAATTTTTTTCCATTTTTGTTTTCTAAGGAGGTGGGTTTGTCTTTTGAGCCTTGCCTAAAAAAGGCACTATGGGGGTGGCAAGGCCTTAGCCAATATCCGGAAGCCCAGTGGTGACAGACGCAAGTCGTCCCTTGCGAAGCAGCGTGGCTTGTCCAGCATTTCATCCCAAGCAGACAGACATCGGATCCCCCTAGAATGACACCAGTAATTGAGCCAATTATTAAAGCTGATCATCTTGTCTTTGTATTGTGGCATCATAGTGTATGTCTAGCTAATGCAGTGTGCTCAGATCTAATGCGTGTGTGGTATAAATGCTCCCTCATCCTTTCTCTCAATTTCCTTTTGGTTTTACCTATGTAAAATGCACTGCAGGACACACACCTGGCAAGATAGACTACATGTTCTGTTGACAATCTGCATTCATGTGAAAAGTGTATTCATGGTGTGTAACTGGATGTATAAATGAAGTTTTAGTATCTCTATAGTTACAATAATTACATCTGTTACATGGTTTCGTTCCATGTACTGTATTGTCACTAGTTTATTTGCTAATATTTATGATGTTACAGATGTAATTATTTTTTATTCTACTTCCATGATGGGATCTTCACTGATATTACTATAAATTGTATTTGAAGTAGTCAGTATGGCTGTTGTAATGATAAATGCATTATGCAAACCATTCTGACAAACGGAAAGTAGGCCATGTTTATTTATGTGTTCAAATAACTGCTTGCACACCAGTTTTTCAAAGATTGTTGTGATGGGGCACAAACTGAAAATACTAATGTATCGCTTCATGTAGTAAGGTATAAACTGTAGCAACCATTTGCTACAGTCTCAAAAAGGAATGCTTTCTTTTAATGATTTATGTTAATTGGGGACTGGGGATAGGGCACAGAAATGGGACCTGAATGGCTGGGGCTGGAGGCTGTATTTGGCCACCTGGTTGGTGTGCCAGTAGAACAAATGTGTTTTTTTTTTTTGGTGTGGGGGTAGTGCATAGCTCTAACTGTAATAAGCTAATCACTCATGGCTTATTTCAGTGAAGTTTTTTTTTTTTGCACTCTTCACTTGAAGAGCTGAAGGAATGGGGTGCCGGATCATAGTCCCAAGCCAGGGTGCTAACTGAACTAGCTATGCTGCATCATAGGGTAATAGGTGCGTACTAAGTTAAAGACCACAAGGGCCTTTTTAAGCCTATCCATGCATTCCCAAATCTCTGACAAGTTCTCGTACCCTCGGTAAGTGTAAGCAGGGGCTTGGGAGATGACACATTTACAAACAGGGCCTGGGAGTTGAACCATTTACATGCTGCATGTGTCCATTACAGACATAGGCATCAAACCGGGGATGAATTTCCAGTTACACATCCAGTTGTCCAAGTTACACTTGAATTGAGTTTAGGAGGACTCGGATCCACATGGATGGAGAGTCTGTTCCAGAGAAGGGGTAGTCTCTGTGATACATACCTGTCCCTCCAGCAGGTCCAATTTATATCACAGACAAGGTTTAAGTCTTTAGAATGGGTAATTCTGGTGTTTTGCGGATATGCAGGAGGTGCACTGGGATGGGGTCTGACAATGTTCTGTATGCTAGGCATAGATTTCTCTTCATCAGCCTGTAGGAGAGAGAATAAAGGGATAGGGCCTTGAGGGAGTCTGCATAGGACATTTTACTTACCCCGTATTTTCTTTTATTGAGAAACCTCTGTGGATGTTTCAATTATTGGATATGCCTGGTTAGGTACGTATAAAAGGGGGTGCTGTACTCAATGACAGCTGTGATGAATACCAAATACAGTGGAACAATGACTTCCTTGGACTTAGATGCCATACCTTTGTTTATAAGTTGTGCAACACAGAATGATTTCCTCACTACTGCAGACACATGATGGTCAAAGGCTAGATTACTATCTGTGTGTGTCCTTAATTCCCTGACTACTAGGTCAACTCTAAGGGGTGTGTTGCCAATATGATAGTTACCAGGGGTGGATGACTTCCCAAGGGATACTATTTTAGTCCATGTCTCTGACACCAGTTTGTCTGTGTCAGCTCCTTCTGGAGAACATTTGTGTCAGTGTGGGATTTGATGACAGCTCCTAATTTGCAATCATCTGCAAATTTAGTTAGCCAGAGACCACTGACATTGGCCTTGTCTTTGGAAAAGTAAATGCTGAAAATAAGAGGTCCAAGGACTGATCCCTGAGGGGCTCCACTTGTGACTGGCCTCTTTGTACAGGTGGACTCCCCAGTTCTAACTTCCTGGGTCCTGTTTGTGAGCCAGTTGGCTATCCATCAAGTGACATATGACTTTGTACCTAACCTTTTGAGTTTCAAACTGGGTTGGGTCCAGTGTCTGGAGGTTTACTATATCTCTACTGATCATTTCCATGATAATTCTTTCCATTGCTTTACCTATAAGACTAGTGAGATTTATGCATCTGTAGTTTCCAGGGTCTGTAGTCAGACCTCCCAACCGTTCCGAATTACTCTGTTTTTACCGAGTTTTGGGGTCCAAATGAAGGGGTGCCACGATTCCCAAGTGGCACCCCTTCATTTCCGATTTTTTTTCTTTTGGTTTTCTAAATTTTTAAAATATCCCGCTGTCGGCGCTGACGTCATCACGTGCGCAATGACGTCAGCGCCATCAGGCTACCAGCCAGTCGGAATTGAGCTCAAGGAGCTTGCATCATCATTTCCGGCTGGCTGGCGGTTAAGTTAATGGCGGGAATTGCAAGCCGCGAAGCTGAAGAACAGAAGAGGCAGATGGAGCAGGGATTAATGGCAGCAGCAGCAGCATGGGGAACAGACAGAAGAGGGCCGGGGAATGGATACAGCGAGCCCAGGGAATGGATGAATACAGCGAGCCCACGGAGCTGGGATTAATGGCGGCAGCAGGCGGGGATACAGCGAGCCCTGAAACGGAGCCGGGAACCCGGGATTAATGGCGGCAATAGCAACATGAGGAACAGAGGAGGCCGAGCACTACTCAAGGACCGGGTAAGGTTACCAGAGAGTGTGTGTGTGTGTGTGTGTGTGTGTGTGTGTGTGTGTGTGTGTGTGTGTGTGTGTGTGTGTGCTGATTGAAGGTACCACTGCTAGTCTTATCAGATGTGAGAAGGAAGGACTGGTCTGTGCAGAGATATTACAGAAGGGGATAGACAAAAAGACTAGTTGGTGGTATTTAATGCAGTCATACATCTTGAATCAGATAATGCAAACTTAGTATTAAAAAAGAGACTTGGTACTTGTGGGCATTACTGGTACAGAATGATTCTTATTAATCCCCTACAGCTTGTTAGTGTATGCTTAGCTTAGGTGTTGCAAGTTTCTCTTATAGATGTCAAAAGGCATTTAAAAGTTGGGTAGTTATCTTAGCACTGATTTGTTTATTTTGTTTTGTTTAATTTTGCATCATATTTACTCCATTGTTGTGCTTATTGACTTTTATGCTATTGTGGTCAATATTGTAGTGCCTCAAAGCGTTATTTTATATTGCAGCACATTTAGGTTTATGTGTTACAGTTTGTTGGCAAAATGACAAGTTAGAAAGTGGATTTTAGAGCATCTATAAGATATTAGAAATGAACCAGTGTCTAGTCCAATAAATACACATGTTCTTCATATGAAATGCAAAGAAAAAAATTGGACTCTGTTGTATTATTGTGGACAGCTTTCCATCTAAGACATTAGTTTAACCAATGGTTATTGTACAAAGAGACCTATTTTATATTGAAATATCAGCCATATCAGGCAAAAGGTTTGGATGTTAGCTGGTATTTATTTGAATATATGTTTAGTAAAATTTTGGAAATGCTCATATTAGTTTCAGACATGGTGTCTTTAAGAAACTCCATAGGGGGCTAGTTGAGCACTGACAGAATATTATAAAATTGTTGCTTTCTCCGGACCTCAGTTTGTTTTCTCCTTTGATGCTTTTGACATGATTTTCATGGAGTTTTAAGTAAAGAGTCAAAGCTGAGTTTTAATAATGAGCAGACAACAATGTTATGTCATCGTACAAACTTTAGTTGTATGTTATGCATATTTTGTGTGTGTGTGTGTGTGTGTGTGTGTGTGTGTGTAGACTTTTATGATGGAAATGTTCTGAATTGGGCAGTTTTGTCATGGAGTTTTAAGTAAAGAGTCAAAGCTGAGTTTTAATAATGAGCAGACAACAGTGTTATGTCATCGTACAAACTTTAGTTGTATGTTATGCATATTTTGTGTGTGTGTGTGTGTGTGTGTGTGTGTGTAGACTTTTATGATGGAAATGTTCTGAATTGGGCAGTTTTGTCATTATTGGTTCATGGATTTTGTTTCATTGCCTACTGGAAAAATGTTCAAACAATAAATTTAAAATGTGCTCAAATTCTAGCAAGTATGCTGTATTATACAAGGAATATAATTTAATAAAGTCAGGTTAGTGTATCAAAGAACACATGTATGTTTCTTGTTTTGTGTGCAAGGGGCCTATGATATGAAAACAGCCCAAAGGTAATTGTTATCTACCATTGGCCAGATGCATTTTCTTTGGATGTGGTATGGGTTTCAATGCTGTCTCAATGAATGTGAGTTTCAAGGGCAGATGAGTTTTAATGCTAAGTCTATTTTCAATGTGAGACAGTATTGCTTTGTTTAGCAGATGTCTGTTGGTGTTTGTGCATTGTGCAATAAAATGTAAATATAAAATCCAAATAATCATTGTAGAAGTAAAGCAGTATGCACATTAGTGTTTATGGTAAATGGGGCAAAATAGCCAGGTAATGGGATATTGGAATGGCTGCAGGGGGGACTCTGGTGCCATATTTTGGTTGTCTGTTCTTCAGTTTGCGTTTGAAAGCTGGTATCCCACAATTCCATTATAGTGGGTGGGGTTTCGTAATTATGTATGCAAATTTTATGTTAATCAGCGTACAGATTTGTACCTATTTTTCATGGGCCTTGTCTAGATTTTTAATGTTTCTAGGTTGAGAGGTATGTCTGTAGTAGATGGTCCACCTTTATGCAGAGGGATGACTGTTGCTATTCTCCATTTTTGAGGGACAGATACTGTCTGGAATTCACAGCTGAATAGAAATTCCAGGAGTCATGACAGGTCATGCTTCCTGCTATTTAAAAGGCATCCTGGGATAGTGTCTGGGACCATTGATGCAGTGTTGTTGGGCCTTAGCGAGAGCATTAAGGACTTGTTCCCTAGTGATAGTAGGGGAAGTTATATTTGATAGTATATCCTGAGGGGAAGACAGGAGAAAGGTTGGAGATGAATTTATCAGCCAGTAGGTTTGATATATCTTTTGTTTAAATATAGGTGGCTCCATTAAAGAAAGTTTTGTGGTTGTCCTAGACCTGGGAAGCCAAATTTACCTCAAATTTGGTTTTGGTAGTCATTTTTTGGCGAGAGTGCTTTTATCCTGCTGGGTGCTACCCCTCCTATTTTTTGCCATGACTTCCTTACTTCTGTTATAGAGCCTAATGATGACCTGATTTCACCAGATTGACTTGTTTTTGAGTTAGTTCTGTTCTTCTTCCTGGTGGGAACAGCTGCCTCTGTACAGCTGTTAACATGCTTATATACAATTTCTGTGAACAGTTACATGTAGGCAGCAGTGTTCTCAGGGCTTATGGAGGCTTGAAATTTTGCCAGGTTATCACTTAATACACACAAGAACAGCACCGCAGTAAGCAAACAAGCAAGCAATCCACTTCTAGTTTCATTTTATTAAGTGCTTTTTGTCCTCTTGTTAGTAAGAACTTCTTCAGATACACTTTCTCAAGGAAACAATGTTTAAAACAGGTGCCTGAAACGTCATATGACACTTAGCTAACCAATGTTTCCCTCCCTTCCTCTCCAATAACAATATAGTTAACCCTTTCAGTACCATATTGTAAAGGTTCCTTCTGTTCGTTAATGTATGTCCTAATGTGACTATATGCTATGTTTAATTCATTTAATGATACTTTAACGTAAGTCTCATTTTCGAGCACCTTTTTTTACCAGACAAATGGGTATGTATTAATGTGGAATATGCCCTTATTGTACATATGTGGATGAAGGAACCTCATTTTTAGTGAGAAATCAAAAGTTTGACAACATTCTAAAAAAATACATCCAAAAATTGAGTATATTTGTAAAGATTCATGGTCTTTTTAAACGAGATAAATACATTGGAATTTAACGAAACTTGCGACTTCCTTACCATAGATGTAAAAGACCTATACACATCTATACTGCATAGAGAGGGTATAGAAAGTGTTTCTTTCATGTTAGATTTTTGGAGGCACCCCAAGAAGAAATTACCTTGGTAGAAGAACTACTGGACATAGTGCTAGCTAACAACTTTATTATTTTAAACAACGAGTATTACTTACAGAAGATAGGGGTGGCAATGGGCTTGCCATGAGCGGAGAGCTTTGCTAATTTAGTGATGGCACACTAGGAATTGGAGCACATAATGAGACATAGACAGACAATGACAAAAAAACACATTTATTATTATATGAGATTTCTGGATGACATCTTTCTTATTTTGAAAGGTGATAGCACACAGGCACATGCTTTAGTAGAATATTTGAATAGGACCACCAGTTTCCTTCAGTTCACATATACGCACGGGGAGGACAATATTTCATATCTCGATATTGATTTGAAAAAAGATAAACATCACAAGACATACATGGCTAGAATATATAGAAAAAAATGTATTCTAACACATTTTTATACTATACTAGCTGCCACCCGTACCACCAGAAACAATCAGTGGTTAAGGGCCAACTGGTATGCATAGCTAGGATAGTGACAGCAGATAATGATTTTTATACGGTATGTGAATTTTTATGTGATATGTTCCTTAAATGTCGTTACCCAGATGTGTTAATTTCAGAACTTATTGAGGAAGTTTGTACAAAAAGGAATACAGGCATTTACCAGCCACTATTACAGAATAGAAGTACTATAACAACAACAAGAACACAAAGTGATGATATGTTACATAATACAGAGGGCAACACAAGGAATCCATATGTACTGAGTTTAACAACACCATACAACCTAGAAGAAGTACACCTTAGGAAGGTCCTAGAAAAGAACTGGACACTACTATTAAGTAATACGACTTTAATAAGCAAATTACCAGATCATCCAAAAATTATTTTTAAAAGAGGTAAAACCTTGAAAAACTGGTTAGAATAAAACCAAAGTGTTTGCTTCACTAGACAAGTGGGTATGTATAAATGTGGAATGTGCCCTTATTGTAGATATGTAGATGAAGGAACCTAATTTTTAGTGAAAAATCAAAAGTTTACCTTAACTAAGAAACATAATTGCAACTCCAAAATGGTAGTGTATTTGGCACAGTGCCAGGTCTGTCCAGCATATTACGTTGGCAAAACTGAGCGCAAGTTAAAGGAACGCATGTATGAACATATGTACAGTATCAGGAGGAGCAAACAGGACAATGCCTTAGCAAGGCACATTACCCTTAATTCAACCCATGATTTTAAGTTTAGAGTTATTGATCAGTTAAACATAGATGACAGAGGTGGACCTTATCCACTATTATTGGAAAAACTTGAACTTTTATGGCAAATCCGGCTAAACGCCTGTCAATATCCAGGGTTGAATAAGACTAATTCTATTTCTTGTGTTTTAAAATTATTAAGCCTTATAAGATGAGTGAAAACTTTTTTTTACATATAACTTTTTTATATATACACATACATCTATTTTTTACATATAAGGATGTTTTTACAGTAAATAAATAGGAAGGAACTTTTACAAAGATATGGTACTGAAAGGGTTAACTGTAGTGGAAGGGAGGGAAACATTATTGGTTAGTTGTGTCATATGACTTTTCAGGCACCTGTTTTAAACATCGTTTCCTTGAGAAAGTGTATCTGAAGAAGTTCTTACGAACAAGCGGACAAAAAGCGCTTAATAAAACAAAACTAGAAATGGACTGCTTGCTTGTTTGCTTACTGTGGTGCTGTTCTTGTGTGTATTTGGAGTTTGCCGTACTTGTCATCACTTTCTAGGTTATCACTTAATAGTAGGAAGTTAGCCTTTGAGTAGTTTCTGAACATTCCAGGGTTATCTGGGATTTCAGGATTTATTTGTACTTCAAAAGAAATCATTTTGTGCCCTGACATTACCAGAGAAGACATTACACTAGGGGGTGTGCATCACTCTCCCATATTAGTGAAGGCCAGATCCATAAAGTTTGCATGCCTGGTTGGTGTACTGACAATCTTGCCAAGGGAGTTTGTGTTTACAAAATACAGGAATCTCTGTTCCTGCACATTTAATGTTGCATATGATTCCCAGTTAATAGTGGGTTAATTAAAGTCATCTATGAATATGGTATTGGGTTGGATGGTAAGTGTTTCCAATAAGTTTAAATACATGCTATGGATTTCCTTAGTCATACAGAGGGACCTACAACTTTCCAAGGAAGTGGTATGGGATTTTGCTTATAGTGATTTGAATATCGAGTTCATTGTCCTGTTTGACCAGCCATGAAGTATATTTATTTTTTATGTAGATCAAGACACCTTCACCTTTAGTACCTGTCTGTGTAGTAGCTGGTTTAAATGTGTGGAAAGCCTTGCACTGCCAGAGTGCTCTCCACGGCCTTAAACTATGTCTCTGTGCTTGCACAGACATCAGCATTATTTAGGGTAAGGAGAGCTTGAAGGGAGTACAGTTTTTTGTTTAGACTCCTTGCATTGAGCAGTAACACCTTTAGTTTTTTTCTTGGTTTTGATTTGCTATGTCAGAAATACTATCAGCTTGGTATTGCCTAGAAAAGGCACTATGAGGGAGGACAATATTTTAGCTAATATTCATAAGATTAGAGGGGACAGGTGCAGACCATACCTGGCAAAGCAGCATTGTCTGTTGACAGTCTCCTTTCATGCTGGCAAATATTGCACTCCCTTAGAACAACACCAGAAATTAAGCCAATTATTAAAGTCAGTCATCTTCTCTTCATATTGTGGCATCATCCTTGGAGAAGGTAAAATGCTGCTCAATGCTAGGCTCAGCCTGGGACACATATTGTGAGAGCTCCATGATATCTCTGTTCATATAGTCTATGGAGGTATGTCTCAGGTCATTTACAACCACTTTGACTATGACTGAGTCATACCAGTACTTTGGGTCCAATGATCTGAGTGCGTGCGTAATGTGATGGATCCTGGACCCTGATAAACAACTGACCATGACTCTCTCTCTCCCCTTATTTAGCCTGGTGAGAGGGACATCAGTAAGTCTCACAATGCAGTCTCCCATGACCAGAATGTTGGATTGTATGGTGGTTTGACTTTTGGACTTAGAAGATTAGGATCCATGAGATGTGGCTGCATGTGTTGATGTGGGTGTTGTTTTGAAAGAATGCATTAGGAGGGTTGCATTTAAGTGTCTCAGCATATGTGGGTGTATGTGTCTGCTTTGAACTGTGTGAGATGGCTGCAACATGTGTATTATTGACAACCTGATTGACATGAGGAGTGCTTTTATGTGAGAGCTTTGCCTCCAGTGACATTGTGCAAGTATGTCTCTCACATGCCATACCAATTTATTTGAGAATTAGCTGTCATCGGTAAACATGAGAAAATGTCTACATTGCCTCAGGATGCCCATATCCACCAAGCTGGTAATAGAGATAGTGGGAAAGTTCATATCCATGGCAACAGGTCCTTTTTTATTGATTAGATAGTTGCAGTGAGAATGTAAAGTAATGTCAGTAGTATGTATCTGGTTTGCAACTCTGTGGGCAGTGCATGTCACTGCAAACTAGTTGCCCCATGTGCAACTAGGTATTGGTGAAATTTCAATGATGCTTTTACAGGAAAAATGTCACCTCAAGGTATCTGACTCTATACAGGGCATTGCCAAACATTTGAGGGGAAACTAATAACTCAGATGATTTATGAAGTATTTAGGGAGATATTCTGGAGTTAGGTTATACGGTAGCTAATCAAGCAGTACATACTGAAGAGAAAGAATTATCTTTGTCAAGAATGCTGAAAAGAGGGGATTAGTCTGACTGGCTACTACTAATGCCGCTCTCAACACAGCTTCATGTTGCTGGGATACAATGATCCTTTGCTTCTTCTCTCCCCAGAAGCAAAATAGTGGTACCAATCCCAAAATGAGAAGCAGAACACAGGCTCTTTGGTGATCAACAGTCTTCTCCCAGATAATGCAAGGGTCTGTAAGCTTGTTGTAATATTTTCCTGGTAGATGCCTTGAATAGCAACCATACCAATCAGGAAGGTCAAACACAGACACTTACTGCCCAGTCAAAAACAGTTAAGAATCCATGCACTCTGCTCTTTTTCTCACCAGTAGCAAAATATAAACATAAATTCCAAGCTGGAACCTATGACACAGTTATCAGGCTTTCTGGTGATCAGCATTCTCCAGGAAGTAATGTCATGGCTCCTTTTTTCTAACATCTCATGCAAAGGAAGACAAAAGCAGGAGTGCAGTGTCAGTAGTCCAACTACCTGATGCGGGAATAGAACCCAGTTCCTTCTATACCAAAGGTAAGTGTGCCATCTGTTGTACCACTGATACTTTACCTGTAATATATTATTAAAAATATAAATAAAAAAAATGTCAAACATATAAACACTTTTCGTAGTTTAGAAATGTGGTTTATTACTAAATCACACTGTACATCACAGTGAAAACTGCTGATTTTAACATCCTGACTGAATGGTTGCTTCAATCTGTGATTCTGCCACAGTTACATATACTGTTCAAGTAAACTATGAAACTGTGATCATTGACAGATATGTGTTTCTTTTTGCTGTTTACAATATTTAGGCTGAGAATGAAAATTGTCCAATGGAATCAGTAATCTACCCTGGTCAACAAATAAATACAAATATCAAAAACGAAATGGAACACAGTTACGTAAAATCACCAGAATTTATTGCAGCAAAGCTTTCGGGTTTCCCCTTCCTCAGTGCTATAAAAAAAATTTTAATTCACATTTATATAGTATAAAACAGTCAATCATATGACACAGCCAACCAATAGAACAGTTAAAAACATTTAAAAGGACTTAGACACTAAATTAATACAAAAAATATATATATAAAAATATATATATATATATATATATATATATATATATATATATGTATGTGTGTGTGTATGTATACACTTTCAATTAATGCAACCTATGCTGTTTTTTAGTTAGAACAGGCGTCAGACTTACTGCATTATTAATACCTGGGTGGACATCTGCTTGTAGTTTTACTATCCATGAATATTCTATATTTTCCAGTGTATTATTAATATCACCTCCCCTCATTTTATGTTACACAACCTTTATCACTCTGAATTTAAAACTATGGCCATTAGTATTACTATGTATATGTTTTACTAACGCGTTAGTAGGAACATTTCTTCTAATCTCTGACTTGTGCTCTATTATACGATCTTTTAGCCTTCTACTACTCTTACCTACATAGAAAGCAGGACATTTAATACACATAGCTAGATATACTATATACGCTGTATTACAGTTAGCATAGCATTCAAATTTGTAGGAAAATCCAGTAACTGGATGCCTAAATTCTATGTCAGATAGCAGATCTTCACAACCACTACAATTGTAGCATGGGGATGTACCTTTCTTAGTAGTCCTAGTGCTAGTACCAGTGCCATCTAATCTAAGATCTTTATAACATAACCTTTGCTTAAAATTTCTTTCATTTCTATAAGCAAAATATGGCCTTTCAGTTAAGATATTTTTAAGTTCGGGCATCAATGACAATATATTCAAGTTCTTTCTTATTATATTTTCTACACCTTTGGCTCTAGTGTTATAAGTTGTAATATATCTCAATTTTCGATTATTAGTACTGGTATCACCCATTACTTGCCTTCCTTCACTCAAAAATGGGGCTGTCATATCTGCTCTTTCATTCAAAACATCCTCCATTATAACATTTATACTATCTGTGTCATATCCCCTATCAGCAAATTCTTGCTCAAGATCGTTCATTTGTCTCAGACATTCATCCATATTAGTGTTCAACCTACTAACTCTACAAAGCTGACTTTTTGCTATACTTTTAAATGTATGGGGGGCATGCATACTGTGTTTGTGTGTGTATCTATTAGCATTCACTGATTTTCTATGCACAGATGTTTCTACCTCTCCATTGACCATGTATAAGTTAATATCCAAAAATGCAATATTTGTCTCAGATACATTCATTTTAAAACATAGAAGTTCAGTTGTCCCTTCTAAATAACAAATAAAGTTCTTCAAGTTTTCTATGGTACCTTTCCATAAGAGAAAGAAATCGTCCACAAATCTTTTGTAGAACAATAATTCTGGGACACAAAATCCATTGCCCTTGTAGATATACTTGTTTTCCCACTAAGTTAATACAATATTTGCATAAACATTAGCCATCTGAGTGCCCATGGCTACTCCAGATGTCTGTAAGTAAAATATATTATCAAAAACAAAAATGTTATAATGGAGGATGTTTTGAATGAAAGAGCAGATATGACAGCCCCATTTTTTTAGTGAAGGAAGGCAATTAATGGTGATACCAGTACTAATAATTGAAAATTGAGATATATTACAACTTATAACACTAGATCCAAAGGTGTAGAAAATATAATAACAAAGAACTGGAATATATTGTTATCGATGCCTGAGCTTAAAAATATCATAACTGAAAGGCCATATTTTGCTTATAGAAATGAAAGAAATTTTAAGCAAAGGTTATGTTATAAAGATCTTAGATTAGATGGCACTGGTACTAGCACTAGGACTACTAAGAAAGGTACATCCCCATGCTACAATTGTAGCTGTTGTGAAGATCTGCTATCTGACATAGAATTTAGACATCCAGTTACTGGATTTTCCTACAAATTTGAATGCTATGCTAACTGTAATACAGCGTATATAGTATATCTAGCTATGTGTATTAAATGTCCTGCTTTCTATGTAGGTAAGAGTAGTAGAAGGCTAAAATATCGTATAATAGAGCACAAGTCAGAGATTAGAAGAAATGTTCCTACTAACGCGTTAGTAAAACATATACATAGTAATACTAATGGCCATAGCTTTAAATTCAGAGTGATAAAGGTTGTTCAACATAAAATGAGGGGAGGTGATATTAACAATACACTGGAAAATATAGAATATTCATGGATAGTAAAACTACAAGCAGATGTCCACCCAGGTATTAATAATGCAGTAAGTCTGAAGCCTGTGCTAACTAAAAACAGCATAGGTTGCATTAATTGAAAGTGTATACATACACATATATATATATATATATATATATATATATATATATATATATATATATTTTTTTTTTTTTTTTTTTAAATATATTTTTTGTATTAATTTAGTGTCTAGGTCCTTTTAAATGTTTTTAACTGTTCTGTTGCTTGGCTGTGTCGTATGATTAACTGTTTTATACTATATAAATGTGAATTAAAATGTTTTTTATAGCACTGAGGAAGGGGAAACCCGAAAGCTTTGCTGCAATAAATTCTGGTGGTTTTACGTAACTGTGTTCCATTTCGTTTTTGATATTTGGATTTTGTGTATTGAACGCAGTGCACCACAGTGGTTCTCTTTATTTGTTCAACAAATAAATGCATGCATAATTATATAAATAAGCAAGTTTATAAGTTTGAGTAACATGAAGTCATAAATCAGTAGCTGGTATATATTTTAATTAACAAAATCCATATACTGACAAATCATTTTGCTTTTAGAAACAATGTTCTTCATACTGGTGTACAAAGCAATACAATGTAATAAGCATGGTTACTTGCTGTGTTTCTTGGTGTTGCATAATTCAAATCTATCAGTCATAATTGACCGTATCTGTCTCATGGGTACCAATTAAATGGTAGCTATGTGCCTCATGTGGCTTAGTTCCAGAATTAGAATTCAGCCGTATGTAGCTATATTTTACTTATTTGGATTCAGTTACTTTATTTTCTACTTTAAATATTTCTTATATGGTTGAGACTAAAGATGCCATGTGTGCTTGCTGTCCAGCACCATGGTAAGCTACAAAATATAACTTAAGGAATGGTTAACAAACTTACTTTGTCATGTGTGCCACCTAATGCAGAAGTCTGCATACTGTTTTAAAACCTGTTGTACGTTATATATTATAGTTATGCATAAGGAATGACAAAGGCATTCATTAAAACCTGTTGTACGTTATATATTATAGTTATGCATAAGGAATGACAAAGGCATTCTTGTCACGTGATGAAAAATCAGTGCAAAATTCAGTGGAACCCACTGTCTCAATCCTTTTTTTTTTTTATTGACAAATTATTTGCAATGACAAGACAGTTTAAATGATAGTTGTTCTTCCTCTGTACTATCAGTAGTATAATAATAGAGATGCTTCAAAGAGATGGCCTTAGGGTAGACAGTATGCACAGAAAAACATGCTGCTACTTGTGTTTTAGTTCTGGAATTAAACACTTTGTTTACCTGCTTCATGTTGGTTTTAAGCATTAACAATTCCCTGTTGAAGCGTTTCATCAGGTTTAATTCTCAGCATCAAGCCATGTAGGTTAAACTGCTGTTTTTTTTGTGTTGCTAAGGCAGGTATACATATTTCATGTTTTAGCTGGAAAAAATCATTATCTTCATTTATTACGCTTGATGCTATCACAGTTCACACTAGAACGTTTTCCGTAGCCTTCTTTGGTTACCAGTGTTGTCATTTTGTCTCCATTTTCTTTCTATACTTCTTTTATAATCTGTTGGACAGATGAAGTCCAAGGAGAAGGAACGAATGTAAATAAACCTAGTAGACTTTCAAATGATCACTGCTGCACTAACCTTAGCAATATGGGTTATATCCTGCCAAGGATGGGTGATCCCAACAGGTGCAAATTGCAGGAAATGAATTTTTTTTTTTCATACAATTCAGAATGCTACCAAATATTGTTGATTAATACTTGCTAACATCAACATCCAGGTACACAGAAGAGAACCAAAATATTCTGTACTACATGTAAAGAGTATAGGCCTATAAAAGAAAAATCAGGTCAAGGGGAACACAGCATTAATTCTGGCTAATTCCCACATTTTAAGATGAACACTTTAAAGCCAATCAGTAACTGGGGGTCTGGATCCCCATAATCTGTAAATAGTGTATGGAAAAACCACAATGAATATGTAGTGCAGAAAGGAAATAATCAAGGCAGAGGGAGCACCTTCTGATGTAAAAAATAAAATTGTTGTTACCTTTAAACTAATCTGTGCTTCAGGATGTTGTGACAGGGTATACAAGTTGCATGTGTGCAAGACTGCTATGGGAAACTTGAGGAACAAGAGGAGGAGAAGCTAAAAGAAATGGGAAGGGGTTCCAAATGTTCATATGTTCATAGGTGTTTACTAGGCTAATGACCACAAGGACCTTTTTAAGCCTAGCCATGTATCCCAAATCTCTGGCAAATTCTGATACCCTTGATAAGTATAAGCAGGCATTTGGCAGATGAAACACTTGCAAGCAAGGGTCTGGGAAATGAACCATTTACAGGTTTGCCTGTGTCCATTAGAGACATGGGTGCGAAACCAGGGATGAATTTCTTGTTCCCCATTCAAATGTCCAAGTTGCACTTGAATTGGGTTAGGGAGGAACTTCACATGCATGGGGAGCCTGTTCCACAGAGGGGGTAGTTTATGGGATACATACCTGTCTCTCCAGCAGATCCTATTTACATCACAGGAAAGTTTTAAGTCTTTAGAACAGGTAATTCTGGTGCTGTTTGTTTTGTGGAATTTATGAGCAAGGAGGTTTGCTATATCTTCTCTGTAGCAGGTAGAGACAGCAAAGAAAAAGCCAAACAGCAGCAAAGCCATACAACTCCATAAAAGAAGACAATGAGTACAAAATAACACAGCATTTGACAATGCCTTTTCTTTTGCTTCAGTTCCTTGACTGTGAACAGAGAATGAGAGAGGACGCAGTCAAGCAGCAGAGAACCACTGAAAAGAGATTATGTCTAAAGGGTGATTACTTTAAAATAAACTTAAATGGCTCCATTTTGGAACAGATGGGTAGAAGAAAAACACAGTGGAAGGAAAATGTGTGTGAGAAGTTAATTCAGATCACTGTAAGAAGAGGTAGGTAGAAAGAATGGTCCTACTCTGTACTGCATCTCCAGATGGCATCCGTACTCCTATTACACTGTGCTCTGTCATTTTGTAGGGACAATGACATTACACGATCAGTGCACAATAGGTAGCTGTCAGCATTTCTACTGCACTATACCATCAGGCCACATCAGTGATATTACACGACTAAGCCATCTCATCCATATCATCCCTCCATATTACTTACAATTACACTTCAAACAAATCTTGCAATATCTTGCAAACTGAATAGATTTACTCTACAAACAATACTACCTGGAGCCTGCTTAGATATAATTTGCCACAAATACCATTTCTGTATTTCACATAACATCAAAAGTAGTCCATAAATATCTATATAGCCGGATTCACTTTAGAAGCTCAAAATACTGAAATATTGAAATTCAGTATTTTGAGCCCATAAAGTGGAATCCTGAGAACAGCGAAAGCTCAGAAGCGTGAAATTCAAAACCTCAAATACCAGCAGTTTTGAATTTCACGCTTCTGAGGTTTCGCTGTGTTTATGGATTCAGGTAAGTGTGCATGTGTTAAGGGTTTTGGGTAGGGGCTGTGGTGTGTGTCAGTGTGTTTTGTTGCTGTGATGTGTGTGTGCGAGGAGAATGTAGCGTGTGTGGTGGTGTTTTGTATGTGTTTGTGTGTAGTGCGACCTCAGAGTGAGAATATTTAAGTAGGGGGCACAGCCCCCCACATGGGGGTGCAGGGGGGCTTGCCCCCCTTTTTAATGTAGTAGAGAGCTTGTGTTTGTGTGTGGGGAGGATGGTGTATGTACGTGTGCAGTAGAAGCACAAAATTCAAAATCTCCGGTGTGCGAGATTTTGAATTTTGCGGTTCTGAGTTTTCGTGGTTTCAAAAATTCGACTTTATAGCTTTGAAATACTGAATTTCGATATTTCAGTATTTTGAGGATATAAAGTGAATCCATATAGCCATGTATATCATATTAACAGCTTCTGTACATAATCAATTTGAGACATTTATTTACGTTCCTGCAAGCGTTTGACTCCATTTTCAACAGCTTCTGTCCTTTGTGTTATGTCTAGAACTTTGGAATGTTTATATTTAATAATAACCTCAATTATGGATTTTTTTCTTTGTGCATAGTATGGTGCATTTTGTCTTGATCATCTGCTGAAAATGGAACTTAGCACAGCCAGATTTTCCCGGTAAACAAATGCAAATAAACAAATAAATATAAATAAAGGTAAGCTATCTATTTGCTTGTTTGGTAACTAGATACTCTGATCCAATCCATTACATTTTGATCCACGAATTACTTTAAAGTGAAAGAGAGCTGTATGGATACAAAATTAATAAATAAAAAATAAAGGCATTCCCTTATTCTCCTTTATGGATAATCTGAGACAACCTTCAGCTGTAGGTGGGACATGGAGTAAGAAAGGAAGAGATGAAACAGAGCATCAGTGGGACAGTGTAGTATGTTTGGACATTCCAGAAGAAATCATCTCACTGATGGAAGCATTACTGATTACAGAAGTAGGTGTAAGTGGTGAGACAGTTACTGAAGTTAATACAAGACTGCAACTTACTTTGGTAAAGGAAGAAACTGGAACAAGTACTGGGGACGGCTACGGTTATCCACGGGCATACAGAAGAGTGAGTTTTATAGACTCTGGCAATGGTAATCTAGAGATTCAGTCTCTGAAAGATCCACTGAAGTGAGTAGGATAACTATAGAATGTACTCTGCTCTGAAAGATCCAGTAAAATATGAAGAATAGACAACACTGGTTAAAGGAATTTAATGCTGAAAAAATACTGAGACAGTGCCAAACTAAAAAAAAAAAACAAAACAAAAAAGTACAAATAGACATCTGCATCTGCTTTGCCAAATTTGGGATGGGTTAGCATGCCAGATCTCACTTGGTATTCAGTGAAAGAAGCCAATGAAGAGAAGGATATAAGAATTTCAGAAACAGTAGCACAAAAGGAGATTTTCCTCTGTTCTCAAAATGCTACAAAAGAGTGCTTATACTATAATGTAATTTATATGAAATACAGTGAAGGGCTGCAAGAATAGTCAGTGATGAACATTATCACTAAAATTCTTTTATCTGACCCACTGAGTTTCACAAATAATAGTTTGTTCCCCTTTTAAACAGATATCCATGGAGGATATACACAATATAAAGCTTCAAGATGCAAAGGCATCTGGAGTTAATCTGCAAAAAAGCAGATAGGAAAAAAATCAAGGATCATGGTCTGCTTTTTTTCAGTCTCCTATGAAATCCTAATAATTCTTTATTTTTTATAACAGAGGACTAACAGTCCAACATATTATTTGCTGTTATCAGAAATGCACTACGTTTGGTCTCCATTACCCGTTTTGGATGACTGTCAAGTCAGGACTGGAGCCTGGAAATTTTGATTTAAATTATAGCCACTGGAAACTGAAATCCAGCATCTTCAAAATACTGTTTTTTTTTTTTTTAAATAAAATTTTGTTTTTATTTTGTCTAGGTCAGTTTAAATTCTGTCATATAAGCTTCGGCTTTAGACATCTAAATGATGACTTTCTGAAGACAAAATTAATTAATTTTTCTAACTTGGAAATAGAGAAAATCCTCATGAAAATGTTATAGTATGTAGGGTAAATATTATATAAACAAGGATAGTGGTTTGCAACTTATCCTGATTTCTGCAGGGTAGTCACAGATTTTAAGGTGGTTATCCTACATCTTTTGGTGACCCATTGTAGCATGTCAGATGTATCAACTTTAGATCATGTAAAATGGTTGCCAAACTTCTGCAACTGCTGTACCTTTTTCTTAATGTAGTTTAGTGCATGGGAAGGGGAGAAATCAGTGGTCAGGTTAAACTATTATAGGTAACCACTGTCAACTGATTTTTTTTTTTTAATCGGGGGTGAGACGTCTGCAGGTGCAAGCAATTAAGAGGTCTGATCACTTGTTTGCTGAGTGAATTGTTCAAGGAACAATGTAAATAACATTTAAGGGCACACAGCAGTTCAGAAAAAAATAAATGAATTTGAAACTGTGGGAAGTGATCATTTATACACACAGTTGCATTGCCAGCAGTCTTAGTACTTTTTAATAAAAGAAAAAAAAACTTGACTTAAGAGGAAAAAATAAAAAATGTGAAAACTTCTTCAGACTAAATTAAAGAACACAACCCATCCACTTTTTACAATAACAACACTGAAAAATACAACCTTATTATTAACCAGTAAAAAAAAAAAAAATAATGTTTCAACTTCCTCTTTTGAAGTACATCTTTAAAATGTAAACATTCGTTAACTCAATTTGAAGAAGTCTACTAGTGGGGCAAAAGAGCTTATGGTGTGTTATTGAAAAAAAATATTTTTTAATGTTTCATTGGTGTGGATCTGCTAGCTTTGTTTCCCATGGAACCTAAAGCATTTTTACATATTTTAATACATTTAATATTGCAGTCCACAATTTAGTTTATTTATTTAAAAGTAGCCTGTGCAGCCTCTCTTAGGGCTAAAAGTTAATGCTTACTGAAAGCATTAAGCTGTTTTTAACATTTGGGAGGAGAACAGAGATAAGTAAAGAACAGATAGCAACTAATGTAAGAAACACAGACTGTAACATGCACTTTAGCATGGGTAACAAGCTTACATTGGGTAAGGCCTGTGGGTGCAGCCATCAATTTTGGGCAGCTGTAACTATATGGACGGGTAAATGCCATTTGTTTAAAATGAAACATAATGTTTTTTTATGTTTTCTTTTGGCTGGAAGGAGATAGAGTGGGTTCTGAGAATTTATTTATTTTTATTTTGTTTGAATGTTTTCAATATCGCAAAAAAGTATTGAAAATGTGACATGTTCAAATGCAGATGAGAAGAAGCAACTACATTAAAGATCAGCTTGTCAAACATTGTGTGCATATAAGCTAAATGCTGACATTATAGTTTCAAGAGAACTGTCATGTATAATAGTTGGGGGGCACTAGCTTTCAATCATAATGGTTATGATATCTACATTATTATGGAATGTAAATGGCCTTACAGGTATCAATAGAAAAGCAAAGATTATTGAATTATATTATCAAGTGTAGGGTGCAAATAACAATGCTAGAAGTGACACACTGGGATAGAAATGAACATGTGAATTTGACAAAGAATGGATTCAATGGCAGACATTTAGCAGAATATCAAGGACAAAGAAAATGGGGGCAACAGTACTGATTGCTAGAGGGCTCCAACAGAGACAGAAGAGGAAAAAATGGCAGATTTGTGATAGTAAAGGGTTATTGGAAGGGGGGAGGACTGCACTGCTATGCATTCATATTATACTTAAACCCTCCCACCTTACTTCTTTCCTCTGACCCTTCATTCATCAACCTTAACCATATTATACTATCAGGGAATAGGAATACAGTCACTGCTGACCCTGTCTAATGCCTTCCCATCTCCAACTGCAGTGGTTTCTTATGCACTATCATTCATATTCTACCTATTCTTCTAGACTTCATAATAGCAGGTTTAGGTAGAATATGACTGCACTGTCATGCATTCACATTCTATCTAAACCTGCTGTTATGAAGTCTAGGAGAATTTTGGGATCAGTATTATTTATGGGTGTACTGGAAATGGTTTTACAACAGTGGGGATGTTATGTATCTGGGGGACCCAGAAAGGGAAATATAACAATATAGGGTAGTTTTCTGAACAAATATACTTGAATGTTTGGCATGGAGGGTATGAATTTACTAGCAAGAACCCAGACAGAATTTAAATTTTATTCCTAAAGGTAAAATAACTGTTAGATCAAAATTATATTTGACAGGAACATGTGTATTTAGTTGAAAGATTTGAAACTCATCCAATAACTATTTCAGATCACACACAAAAAAAATTAATATAAAGATACAAGATCATGAAGTCAAAATAAGTCATTGGTGCTTTCCTACTCATCTGTTGTTAGAGGGGAATTTAAGGAATATGTAGTTGAAATGGTTTCACAGTTATTAGTGACGACAGACATTTCTTCAGAAGGGATAGTAAGTGGAATAAAATAAAATGGAGTTTAAAAACATGGTAGAAACAAGAGAGATAGGAAAAGGGATAAGGTGTTAATGAACTATTTTTATGATAATTGTAGTGCACAAAATCTTTTAGAAAAATGACAATCAACATAAAGTAGAAAGGATTGTTGCCAAACATAGGGAGTCAAGTTATCTAGTTTAACAAGAAAAATAGGCAGAGATCTTATTGAGATATTTTAAACATTTTTTTTAATTTTTTTTGTTCCGCCCTTGCATATAATTCTTACTGGCCTGACCAGTGAGTACCCCACATCTATGTTAGGTCTACCAGCTAGTCTCTTACCTTATGGACTTAGTCTGGAATTGTTGAAGGTGGTCTTGGAACCTAAGGGCATCCTGTGAACTGAACTGTCTTTGCTTACATCAAGTTTTTTTTCTTAACTTTCCCTGCCCCCTCACTTGCTGACCACAACTAAGAGTAGCTCCACTCTATGGACCACTCCTCCCCTTAGGGCTCGTCACTGACAAGTACCCCTCCACCCATGTCCCTCCCTGATGCTTAGAAATATTTTAAAGGGGAGGGCAGCATCTTGGAAGAAAACTGTGGTGACTGTATTGCCCAAAGTGGGTAAAGATCCTTCAGATCCAGCTGCAATTGTCAGAGAATGGCAAATGTGGTACCAAAATTGATAGATATGGATAGATGTGTTTTCTGGAGGGGGAGGCAAATGTATGACAACATTAATAGAACAATGATGATCCAGAGGAAAGCACAGCATAAAAAAAACACTGCTGTTGGAGATTTAAAGGCATTTGATAGGGTCAGCAGTGACTGTATTCTTATTCCCTGATAGTATAATATGGTTAATAAGGTTGATAAATGAAGGGTCAGAGTGGGAGGGTTTCCCTCTGATAAGCGGTCTTTGAAAAGGAGAACTAGGCAAGGATGCCCTTTTTTTCCCTTTGTTATATGCTATATATAGAACATTGTCAAAGAAAATAAGGGACTCACAAACTCAAGGATTTAACACATAAAGTAATCAAGAAAAGTTAGCATTATTCACATATGATAATATTATTTTGTACTTCACAAATCCAGAAAAGGGCATTTTGGTGTTGTGGAACATTTTAAGACCATTTCAGATCTCTTCAGGATATATAAGTAAATGAAGATGAAAAAAAAAGGCTATAGCGGTAAACTATGTACCCATATTTATGGGACATAATAAGATGAAGTACTTAGATATATAGATTACAGTGGATTATATTATAGCAGTTAAGAATATGTGGGAAGAGACTAAACAGACAATAATACAAAAATTGAGAACTTGGGAACTCTTGATTATGGATATGGCTAGTAAGATATAAGCAGTGAAAATGTTTTAGCCCCTTTGGTTTTATATACAGGTCAGATATATTTTTATCAACCAGAGTAGAAGTTGTGAACCTTAATTAATAAAGACATTAAATAATTTATTTGGGAGGGGAAGAGGCCAAGAGTTAAGTGGGTTGAGTTGTTTCTTCCATAGAACCAGGCCGTTTAGAATTACCTAATCTGAGGGGATACTTTAGAGCTATACACTTAAAATTCATATACTGAACACAAGCAAAAGGTTATAAACCAAAGTGGAAAGGGATGATTATACATCGGAGAAGTCTGAGCAGTAATTTGAGAGCAGGATTTTGGATGCAGGTTCTTAATGAAAATAGCAACAACCATATAGAATGTTATACTCATAAAGTCACAGAGAGTATTCCAAGAACTAAGCTGATGCTGGAATGAAGAAAGATGAATTTACCAGAAGGAATGACTTCAAGAAGGGGTACAGAAAATATGCAAGGGGGGTTGCAATTTACTGGAGACATCTAGCAAAGGAACCAAGGTATTGTTAGTAAATAGCTTGAGAGGAAAACATAGTAGTGTGGAATGAGGCCAAGCAGAACGTTCGACTGCAGAAGTGATAGAATATTGACAGAAAAAAAGGGTTAGGGGTGTGCTAAATGAAAGACTAACTGTGATAGAGTTTTTGAACCTAGAACAGAAGCTGCTGTTAAAAAGGGACACTTAGGCCATACAAAATAATGCATGGCAACTGTAAGAATCATGAGGTTAGAAAAGATTGGGAAGAGAGAAAGGAAAAGCAATTCACAAATGAATGAGGACAACTGTCACTGTCCCAAATATGCAAAATCCAGAAGGTTTTGGATTTTTACATGGAAGTGTTACAAAGGTATTTTAATATAGGTTCATAGGTTGGTACTAGGCTATCGGCCCTAGGGCCTATACAAGCCTAGCCATAACAATTCCCTGGCTATTTTTTCCCACAGTATTTACTTCCCTGGACCCCTGTCTAGCAGGGTGACTGACTGACTTATCCCAAACAAACTTCAGAAAAGTTGTCCACAGGTAGACAGCAAACAGTGAGGTATGATGGAATAGAAAGAGATAACTGGGTACATTTTGGGTAATTAATATATTTTTATTTTATTTATTTAGCGTTTGTTGACAGGAATAGCTGGTCTTGGAAAAATCCTCTTTCAGCAGAGGCCCAGGGAGAAAAGCTCCACAGAATATAAAAATACAATAGTGAAGCAGGATTATAATAGAAAATAAATTACAGATTATACAAAAGAAATACGTATTTCATACGATGTCATTAGTAAGTTCTAGCACAATGCAGTAAGATGTATAATGACAGTAACAGGTATATGCAGCTGTATGAATATTGTAAAAGGAAACTGAAGAAAATGTTTTGATCAGAGAGTATTAGAAGGGGGGATAGAAATGGTCTTCAACTAGAGCAGTGAAAGAACATAGCTAGGATTCCAAGTATTTAGTTGCCACTTAAATGATTTTGAAGTTTTTGATTTGTTTTAGAGCAAGTGGAATTCAGTAACATTGTGGTGGGGGTGCACAAAAAATATAGGGAGTTTCTCGAGCTACTGGCAATTTAGAAATATGAATGATTAGCTCGTCGGTTTAACAGGCAGTCCCGGCAAGTTAGTGAAATATTCCTTAAAATGGGACATGTTGAGGTTTGCAAATAAGATTAAGGATAATGAAGAGTTGTTTCAAGCATAGGATGTGTGATGCTTCAATGAATCCCAGATGTTTAAGAGCTAGACAGTAGTGTGTTTTGTAAGGAAGGTTGGCTGTGAATCTTGCTACTTTGCTGTAGCAACAGTCCCGTGTAGTTGGTGCCTGTCAAGGTTGATGAGTGTAGGAGTAGCATAGAGAACAGTAGGCAAAAGAAAGGATGAAGCTGTTTGTTTTTCTAGCAGTGCTGTTAGGAAGGATTTAAACAATTAAAGAGTGCTTGCTTTTTGGTGTATGTTTTTACAGTATCTTTTATATGATAACTGCATTTTAAGTGTTCATCAATAATGAGCCCTAGTAGTTTAGTATAGGTAACAAACTCAATTTTATAAGGTGGGAGGAAGTAATAGTGAAGGGGAACTTCTGGTCACAAAGTTATTTTGATTGAACTGCAATAAATAAGCTTGGATTTTTTTTTTTTTGGGGGGGGGGGTTAAGAAGGAGTTGTGTATAGAAAAGCCGTGATTCACCTGAAGAGAGGGATTCTAGGATTTTGACAGAGCAGATGAACACAGAATCATCTGTCTTTGGACAACAGTGACATGTTTACCTGCTGAGTGGAGATCATTTATAAATATATTAAAAGATGGGACCAAGGATGAAACCCATAAGGGATGCTCACTGAAACATTTTTAAAAGAAGAGCTTTCTTTTTTTGCCACTTGACTAGTTGTTGCATGTCAGAAAAGTAGCTGTTAAACCAGGAAACTAAAGAAGGGTGTAGACTTAAGGAGGTTAGTTTTTGTAGTCATGTCTGCGGTGGTGCAGCGGTAGCGTTGTTGCCTCACAGCAAAAGGTTATCCTGTTCGATTCTCGGCTGGAGTGCATGGAGTACCTTCTGTGTGGAGTCTGCATGTCCTCCCCGTGGTCGAGTGGCATTCCGAAAGACATGTGTGAATGAGCGTGCCTTCGTTGAAGGTTGGGCGTCGAGCTGGCAACTCAGCACTATAAAAATCTACTGCCAATCATTAGAGGACCAGAGTTCTGCTATGGCGACCCCTAACCGGGAAAAGCCAAAAGACAAACAACAAGTTGATGGCAGACTGTGTTGAAAGCTTTTGGCACATGAAGTAAAATGTCTGACACTAAGTTGCTGCTGCTGTTTTGGTTTTGGTTAATAGTAGTAATGACGATGAGAAGAGTAGCGGTAGTGCTGCGGAAGGGACAAAAACATATTGGGTGGGAGATAGGAGACTGTTGTCAGTAACATACTTGAGTAGCTGGGATTGAATGTACTTTTCTAGGATTTTGGAAATGGGTGATAGTATGGGAATTGACCTTTAGCAGGTGAAGTCTATTGAGTGGCCACCTTAGTGAAGTGGTAGAATAAATGATTTCTTTCACAGAGCAGGAACATAGCCGTTCTTGACTGACTAGTTTACTAAGATAAAGCCTGGTAAAGCTAGAGCATCTGTTGTAGCTCTGATGTACTCTCCTGGTATATGACCAGGGGCAAGAGTAGCTATCTTTAATTTGAGGAGTCATTTGATACTAGTGGACAGTGGCTTGAAGCAGAATGGGTCAAAGTTATGAGCTGGTTCAGAGAGGGTGATACCAATGAAGGAGTAGAATTAGCTAGAAGAGAATCTACTGATTGTATAAAGTGGTTATTTAATGTGTCAGAGGCAGAATGATGTTGTCTATGGCTGTGTGATTTGACCAGGATATAGGAAACAGCTGACAGATGACCAGACCTATTGTGATTTAGATTCTGAGAGTTTGTATAGTATGCCTTTTTTAGGTTGATCTTGACTATAGTGATGTTTCTGAGATGTTCATATTTGTGGAGGTTGGACTCAGTTTTTGATGTACTCAGGTTTTCCTGGTGCTATCCTTTTTATTCATAAGCTCTATGATTTCTCTGCATAACCAAAGAGCTGGATTTGCTTTGAGTCTTGTTGTTAACTCATTCCCTCCAATGGAATTCTGGACGTCTGCACTCTAATGTCTAGTGCCTGCATCTTAAACTCTTTGACAAAATCAAGTTATGTCCTCAGATTTAAAAAAAAAAATCGTATCTTAGGAACTACAGGGGTAGTATTGTTTTAAGTCATAAACTGATTTTTAAGTAATAGATCACATAGTAAATATCTATACTGTAATATTTTGTAAACAATTTAAAAAATCTCACTAACCACTCAGCTTGCATACATACGGTCAACAACCTTATGTTTATCCAACTGAGAGCTTTTATATGAAGTTAACCATTTGGTTTTTGAGATATTTATAGAAATATAACATTCATGACAGTTTAAATAAATATTATGCAAACAACAATTAATATATCTTTAGTACTAGACAGAGGCCAAGTGTTATTGCAGTTCTGTTGTCCAATCATGTAGGCTTAAGATAAAATGTTTCAATAACTTATATGGAGATTTATTTTGGAATTATCAGTGCAAATATGAATAAGCAATATGAGATGCCCAGGGGCATCAGAAGGGTGTAGCTAAAGACATGCCTGGAGGTGTCAAGAGGCTTTAATGAGTTAATGGGGTATGCCCATTTCCAATACCGAGGAAAGTAGAATTTAATAACTTTATGGCTTCATCCAGTGGGAGAGTAATGCTCTCCAGTTAAAATATTTTACAGTAGAAATTAAAATTGAAGGGAGAAGAGATTGCGCACATGATTGTACTGGTAATGTTTTGGAATACACATTTGATTTCTTATAGCAAAAATAGGTATACCAATGCTTAAGGTGTTAGGAAGGGTGTCACAAGAAGCAATTTTGGTTGGAATGTTCATGAGAATCCATTCATTGGTAGAAGGTCTCTCTCGAAGTTTGTTAAAATGGGTAGGGGTGGACATATGTTGACTGAATGCAAATTGATTGAGGCTATGTTTGGAGGAGTCACTAGTTATTGTTTACCAGAGGTCATCAATATGATAGTTTCATGTGAGAAATATGAAGAGGTCCAAGATAAGAACTCTTCTGTGTGGCAATATTGTTGACTGTTATGCATATACTCATATTTATTGAATGAATGAGTGTAAGTGAGGACATTAGACTTTCTGCATTTTGGAAATGCTAAGGTCTTTTGGTGTGTGTTGAGTGTTCATAGGTGTTTTTGTAGATTATGGCCATTCATCTACTTCTTTTACTTTTCTATATAATCTGAGTATATTGTATCCTGGAGGTTGTATTTCATCATCCCTGATGTCTTGTTTTAACCTGATTTCAGTAACTATGATAATATTGGGGGTTATTCAGGCATGCAGCTGTGGGAGTTTGTTTGGGTGTTTCTGAGGTTTATGCTGAAGAGATGCAGACCAGCGACTTTAGTTATGTGAGAGATGCTAGTTGTAGAATGTGAGCTAAGGATTTGGGGAGGTACAGCTAAATGGATTGACTGAGTGTAGGTTTGGATGAATATCACTGCTTTGTTTTCAAGGCTTGAAAGATGTGATTATGGAGATTAATCCATTTGTATTTATGTCTTGGCTTTAAGTCTAGTTTAAGAAGAACAGAGTTTCGGTAGAAGATGTTGAAATTGTGGATGTGAATATAGGATGTATTGACTAGGTAGGCAAAAATAGGAAAGTGGCAGTGGAGTGTGGTTTAGAGTTGTTTATAAACACCTGCTGAGGGTAAACAGTGAGAGCAGAGGTGATATTGATAGGATTTATGTTGTGACAGTACTGGAGACAGAGTTAAGAGTAGCTGTAAATGTAACATATTTGAAGTTAAGGTGGAAGACAGCTTGTGATAGGAAAGGATAAAGTTGCAGATGATCTATCAGCAGGAATGGGATATGAGGAGAATGACAGGGGACATATCTGATGTGCAATGAAGTAATGTAGAGAAAGGAGTGGCGAGCTCTAGCCTGGGAAGGAGAGTAAGAGTAGTCGCTCACTAAGGTACACACTTAATGGAGGTAAATCAAGGAGGGGTAGGTGAGAAGGGGTAAGAGTTTAAATGTGGTATATAACAGCAAGGCTTATAGGTAAATGAGATAAACAGGCTTGCTAGGTAGAGGGAGTTCAGAGTCTAAGTTGAATGAAGGGAAAACTGAAGATGGATTGAACTGGGTTGTTTGACAGACAGGCTTGTTAGGTAAAAGAGTGTATTTTACAGAATGACAGGAAGTGGCTGGTTAAAATGTATATGTGGAAGTTGGTGGTAAAATTATATATATTTGGCAGTGGGAACATACAAAATGTGTGTTAGAAGACATGTGCTAGGGTATGAATAGAAAGGGGTTTACCTTTATAATCTCGAATCACACTTGTGCGAGTATTTATATATTTGCATTGAAAAAACAAAACTGGAAACAGCGACAGTTAATGTTCGAAAAGCAGCAAATCGAACAGCCGATTAGTTGAGTTTCGAACATAAATGTCGACAACAAAATTAGATAAAGTATAATGCAGGGGGGCAAGCCCCCCTGTGCCCCCCACACCCCCCTACTTTATTATTCTAACTCCGAGATCGCACTCCAGCAGGGAAAGGAACCATTTCCAACTCCCCACTATAGTGCAATCTGCCCCAGAATTTCGAATGTGCAATGAGCGAATCTCACTGTGCATTCGTTCATTGCACATTCGAACCTTCTTCCGTTCGACGTTTGCAAACCTTGCAAACTGTCTTTCGAACAATTGTCAGTCGCCCGTGTGCAATACGCACATGTAAAGGTAAACCATAGAAAGGATTAGGGCTATCAAGATCTTGATTGTAGTGGTTGAGGCTAGACACTGTGCAAAGTATTGGTATAGTGGATGACATAAGTACGGCTGATTTGTGTTTGAATGCTGGATGAGTCTAGTGGATGGAGGGAGGAGAGAAACAACAAATGTAGGCTAAGTGGTTATGGGTGGAAATTGGTGATGGAGTAGGGGAGAAGAATGAGTGGGGCCCTCCTGAGATTGAGATCAAGGTATGCAATAAAACAATCACTTTTAAAACAGGAAAACCAATGAAGTGAATTATAGTAATTGTCAGTATTTATTCTAAGGGAAGGTACAGAAAAAGTCAGAAAGTAATACTCTTTAGTATGAAAGGGGAAAACAATATATATGCTAAAGGCAGGTCAGTAGCCAATTGGTCACTGGGGAATCAATTGCACACAATTCTGGTCCAATTGTTGTTGGATGGTACAGAGTAGAAATTTAAATAACAAAACCAGTTGCCTAACATGCATGTGTCAGCAGTAATACCTATTAGGACTATCCTGGATGTTTTTCCTCAGTTGGACTGAGCTGATGGATTGAAAAGTCACCCTTTAGACATATGGTGAAATGTCTTGTTGCAGATATGCAGGTTTTGCAGTTTTAAGTAAACAGGATTAAGCTAGAGATAATTTCACTGTAAGGATAACAAGAATGAGAGGTAACATTTTAAGAATTTAAAAGTAGGTGTATGAGGTTTACACAAAGAAATTATTTAAGGGAAATGGCCTTACTAAGAAAAGAAAATACAAAATACATAAGGTAATGGTATCAGGCTTCCTTCCAGACTCTATTTATTTATCTGAGCAGCATGAAGTGAAACACCAGACAGTAAAGCATACACTGCCACTTCAGCACTACAGACTAGGAACAAAACGTTATTGCTCAGTTACATCTGACAATGAGACGTTAAGTAGGACATGTTATTTTTAAGTGGTTATACGTATATAGTTGTTGACCTCCTTTACGAATCAGGGGTTAAAAAGTTGTTGGTAAATCTCAGCTAATAGGTGACAGTTACGTAGTGGCACGAGTGCATATAATAGTAAGCAGGGTAAAATACAGAAAGGCCAGCAAATCAACATGCAGCTTTTATTGAGCACCACCAGCACACAAGAAAATGAAGAATGGTGAACTGTATTATTTTACAACATCGGCAGTTTCCCTGACTAAACTTCTAGGTAAAATTAATAAGACAGAGAGAGGAAAATGGTGTATATTGAAAACAACAAGACTGTATGTGGCTGTCAAAAAGAACCACCTATATGGCATTAACTGCAGAAAAGTTAGACACATGATTGCAAGAATACAGCAGAAAATAATTCAGTCAGTAAACAAAGGACTTGTAATCCACAAAATGTCCATTCAGGTTTGTTGAGAAACCATACAAAGCTACCAAACTCAGAATCAGTTGTCAGCACACACTTAAGAAAGCAACCACAGCAGTAGCAATAAAAAGTATTTTTAATAATTAAGCACTTTGTCTTTCACAAAAGTATAGACTTCTTCAGAACCATGATGTTAGCTTTTCTATTATTAAGCTGTTATATAACATATAAATCCAAACCAGTCCAGAAGTTGAAAATGTTGAAACACAGGTGCCCAGTAGGAAGGTAGCTGGAATAAAGAAGCTGAACCACGACAAAGTAAAATCTTCTTTTTTAATACAAAATGGAGAGCGTTTTTACAGTGGTAACCATTGCTTCATCAGACAGTTCATTCAAACAGCAACAGCATTTAAATACTTTAATTCATTACTAGAACAACCAATCCTACCACTCAAATTTAATTCAGCATTCAGCAATCAATTAATTACTATGGTTACATTTTGCCCTTAGTTAATTGCTGAAGTAAAAAAACTCTGTTTAAAAAACACATGCACAAAATGTAAAGACAAGAACATGTGGATAAATATAAATAAAATACATAAAAAGTCAATGAATAAATACATATACTCATGTTCCCCATTTAGTAACTCTTATGGGCATAGATATAAGCCTAAAAAAATATATATAAAAGTATAAGCAGTACACACTCAACAACTTAATGAATACATATATTCTACCTAATAAATGCAAATGTTGTCCACCTAGTAAATATATATGCTTTAATACATACATCTCAACAAATGCTAGTCTTTAATGATATCTGTGCTAAAAACAGCTCAAGAAATACTGTCATATTGACCCAAAGCCCTGCATGTGTTTATGTGGTCTTCTCTTGTTAAAATATTATTATTATTTTTTATTTTATTTTAACCTTCGAGATTTTAGCACTAGCTTCAATGGAACACTATCGTTCAAACCCAAACCTCTACATGCTCCTAAACGCAAAATCCATTTTACTTCCATATTTTCAGTAGTATTGATTATGTCCCCCATCCTATTGTTGACATTTTGAATGTGTAAAAACTGAAACAAAAATATATGGTCATCCCCCTTATCCAATGTAAGCTTAGCCAAAGCACTATACAGTTGCTAGTGCAGTAAAGGTGATTTCTTATCCGTTCCCTAAGGTGACGGTTAGTTTTGCCAACATAGAAATGTAAATATGTTGTGCAGTGAGCTACATACACTACATTCTTGGTATTGCAATCAGCAGAATTCCTTAGCTCCCATAGACGCCCTGTTTCAGGGTGCTTAAAAAACATTGAATCATCTATATAAATGCACTGTGTACATTTTCCACATCTATGGGTACCATTCACTGTGCTATCCATCATTGCAGGTGTCCTTGAATAGCAAAGCTGCTGTTTCAGATCTTTCTTATTTCTAAATGCAAAATGTGGTTTTCCACCCACTATGTTGGTAGTATCCTCATCTACTAACAACATATGCCAATTTTGTAGTATGATGGTTTCAAACCTTTTCACATTCCTTGTATATGGTAAAACCATCGGAATGTATGGTAATACACTATTCCTAATACCTAATCTGTCACTACCTACTCTATCAGAGTAGTAGGGCTTCGCTTTACCTTTACTTTCTTTGTGTACATTATGGTACACCTTATCAATTTCATGTTCACTATACCACCTATTAATGAAACCTGTTCTTAGCTTAGTTAACTCATTTCTATACATTTCCTCTTGACAACATAGGTGAGATGTTCTCATTGCCTGGCCTGTGATTATGTTAGGAAAAATCTTAGGATTATGCATACTGTTTCTGTTTAGAAAAGATGGTCTGTGACATTGTTTCCTATGTAATTTTGTAGACCACTGGTCATTTTCTCTGTATATGGTAACGTCCAGAAAGTCTAAACTAATCTCAGAGCAGTTCATCGTAAATTTTAAAAAGTCACTGGTAGTATTTAGGTATGCATACAGGGATTTAAGTTGTTCACCATCACCTTTCCAAAAAATAAAAAGATCATCAATGAAACGCCTATAAAAGGCTATTTGGGGATTACCTAATACATGTTCATATTCCCAGTTAACCATAACCAGGTTTGCATATGTGTTGGCACAACTTGTGCCCATGGCCACCCCTGACAACTGCTTATAGCATATGCCATTGAACATAAATATGTTGTGCTCTAGTACCAATTCTAGTAACATACAGAGAAAGTTTATCTTAGTATTAGAGAACTTTCCCTGCCTTGTCAAAACTGATTTCACCATGCTTATCCCCTGGTCATTGGGTATACTTGTAAATAAAGACACTACATCTAGTGTGGTCAGCATCCCCGTATTTGCTGTTCCGATTTGCTTCACTGCCCCATAAAGGTCCACTAAAAACTGTTCTGTGTCTTTCAAGACATATGCATATTCATTGAGTGCTGTCTTCAATTCCTTATCCAGGTATATAGAGATGGGTTCTGTTAGCCATCCTGCCCCTGCTACTATAGGTCTAGATTTCGGGTTATATGGGTCTTTGTGTATCTTGGGGAGGCCATGGATTTGAGGTTAAAGTGGATTTTCAACAGTGAAATAATTAAAAAGATCTTTACTTAATAGTTCCATACACATGCATTCATATAAGGTACTAAGCAATCTGTTCACTCATTTCAAACACAATTGTTGTTGGTACTTCAGCATATACATTTGGATCCAATAACATTTCTTGCATAGCTGTATTATAAAAGTCAGCATTCAATATCACCACTGGTCCCCCTTTGTCAGCGGGTCTTATAACTATGCTATCATTAGTCTGCAAGTCACACAATGCTTTGTGCTCACTCTTTGTCAAATTATACTTTCCTTCTTCTAAAAAACTATTGTTTCCTGTGCTATAAATGGCATTTTCACAAGCTTTTAAGAAGGTTTCTATATTATGCAGCAATATTAGTACATACAAACTGTTTTTCTTAAACTGAACATCCCTTGCCTCATTGCCGTTTCCAAATTGTTGTTTCAATGTTCCATTTCTAGTAAACATACGTAGACATAACAGAAATTCACTAATGTCCATTTTAGTCAAAGGTATAAAATTTAAACCTCTGTTTAATAAAGAAGTCTCAGCTGCAGACAGTTCATATTTGGAAATATTCCCTATTAACTCGCCTGCCCATACCCCCACATTTTCTTCAAAGTGTGAGTTTGTAACTGACCTGGTGCCTCTTTCCATTTCTGGCCCCTGTAAATGTCCTGTTCCACAGATTTTCTCCTCCCTGCTCGAAACGGTAGGGGTAGAACAGGAAAAACCTGTTGTTGTCCTCCTTCCATATTAATCTTCCTTCTTACCGTGGCTGTAGTTGTAGAGGCAGTTGTTGCCTTATCATTGGTTGCCGAAGACGATGGCACTTCCATCGGTGTAGAGTAAACGGAATGTGCCTCATTTGGTGAAAGGACACTCCCTCCTGGCTGTTAATTCATTGTTTCCTCTTCCTCCCCGAGTGCATTGATTGTCTCTTCAGACTTTAACTGATGCACCACCCTGGGTCTCTCATGCCGCTCAAACGATTGGACTCGCCCTCTCCTCTGCTGGTAGACTGTTGGTGGTACCTCTGACTGCCCATTGATTTCTCTCATAAATTGCAAATTGCGTTTGGTAGTAGACTGCTCTGCAGACTGTGCAGGTTTCGGCCAAGTAAAGTCATGCTGGTTAGTGAAATCTGTTAAATCCCTACACAGTTTCTTTTTCTTTTGCTCAAGCAGTCTAGTTTCATAGCGAAGTATCTTATCAATTAGTACAAGCATGAAAACTTCAGTAGCTGCTTCCCCATAAAGCACAGGCAGTTTGTGTTGTTGTTGACATATCTTCTCATTAAGCTCTTGTTCCACCAGCATGAAAAAGTCCAGCAACAATTGTATATATGCTTTACTGGTGTTAAGATTAATTTGTTACCACTGGGCTAACAAAGTGGGGTAGGTGCTTCCATATGTGGGCATATTAAGTACTCTGGGTCCCCTTGGTATAACATTCAGGTTTAAGCAGGCTTCAAAATGGAACCATTGGCTCCGAAGCCACTTAAACCTATACAAATCATTCTCCACATTTCTTTTTAAATTGCGTTCTGGAGCCACTTAATACTAACAACATCAATGAAGCTGAGATACGCAATTTGAAAAGAAATGTGGAGAATGATTTGTATAGGTTTAACAGTCTCAGAGTTCATATTAAGAGTACCTGTTTGTAGCAGTGGATTATCTTGATTTGTCAGAAAATTGAGAAGTCTCCTTTCCACATTTACACCAACTGTTGCATCCCCTGCAATGTTCACAGCACCTTCCGCCGTCATTGGATACACAAGCAGCAAACAAATAAATCCAAACCAGCCCAGAAGTTGAAAATGTTGAAACACAGGTGCCCAGTAGGAAGGTAGCTGGAATAAAGAAGCTGAACCACGACAAAGTAAAATCTTCTTAATACAAAATAGTGAGCGCTTTCGCAATGGTAACCATTGCTTCATCAGACAGTTCATTCAAACAGTACTTAAAGGTTTTAATTCATTATAAGAACAACCAGTCCTACCTCTCAAAGTTAATTCAGCACTCAGCAATCAATTAATTACTATGGTTACGTTTTGCCTTTAGTTAATTGCTGAAGTAAAAAAAAACTCTGTTTAAAAACCACATGCATAAAATGTAAAGACAAGAACATGTGGATAAATATAAATAAAATACATAAAACGTCATTGAATAAATACATATACTCATGTTCCCCATTTAGTAACTACTTATGTGCATAGATATAAGCATAAAAATATATATAAAAATATATATAAAAGTATAAGCAGTACACACTCAATAACTTAATGAATGCATATACTCTGCTTAATCCTATTTTCCTACTGGGCACCTGTGTTTCAACATTTTCAACAATTATATAACATGATCTACTTCATCATGTGACTACTAAACAGACCACATATAGCATTTAAAGGTACATAAGCATGAAAAATACATTGCATAAAAATACATTACATGAAAAATAATAATTTTTTTGAAAGCAGTGACTACCAAGTAGTATATTCACATGAAAAAAAAAACAAATTGAAAAATGTAAGTAAAAATGTGAAAAAAATATATGTAAAATGCAAAAATCATAATATGGCAGCGTTCATTTTCAAACAGCACACAACACACACATTCTCATTCACACCTGGAGTGAGACAGGCATCTAGTTCCAGCTGCCATAAAAGTTTCTTGACATTTATCTACTCCCAGACAGCACCGCTCAGATTTGAGGTTATTCTTTCCAAAAAAAACAGTGCAGTCAACAGTGTGTTTGTGCAAGGCATTTTAACATATTTTCTTTTTATATCATATATGTGCTCAAGTATGTGTTCTCTTAATGTCCTCTCTGTTTTTCGTATGTATAAGGCTGAACAAGAGTAGCTTTTAAATTAGGACGAGTTATGGTTAAACTCAATGCATGCAACACTTATAGAACTAAGGGAGTGCCGCTGCATATACCACTCCCTTAGTTCTACAAGTGTTGCATCCATTGGGTTTAACCATAACTCATCCTAATTTAAAACAGTCACCTGGTATAAGTGGTGGTGCTGCGGTAGCGTTGTCGCCTCACAGCAAGATGTTGTGTCATTCGATTCTCAGCTAGTGCGTCTTCTGTGTGGAGACATGCATGAATGGGCATGCCTTCATTGAAGGTTGTGCGTCAGGGCTGGCAAACCCGGCACGTAAAAAAATCTACTGCCAATCATTAGCGGACCAGAGTTCCGCTGTGGCGACCCCTAACCGGGAAAAGCCGAAAGACACAAACAAACAAACAAACCTGGTATAATATAGCTACAGATGTTGCAATCATTGTATTTAAATGTCCTATTTGTTTCCTTTTATATGGAGAATGATGTCTCCAAGTTCTTAATATTTGCCCATCTTCTAAAACTGACTTTTACTCTAGGGGGTAGTAATTTACTCATATTGTTGTATATTTTAAACATTTCCCAATTCTTCCTTAGAGTATGTGTAACAACCCCACTATTAGTCAAAGATATGGTAACAAAATTGCCACAGTGTCTATTGGTGTTATGTGTTGCTACCATTGTGTTAATGTTGTCATTGTCTCTTAGAAAGGGCCTACTGATGCCTTTTTTATACTCGCCAAAGACTTCATCCAAATCTTTTCTATGAATGACTTGGGGTAGGCTCTGTCCATAAACAACCACTTCAACTTATAAAATTTCCTAAAGCAATATGTCTCCATCTGAAATTATTTGTATCATCCAAAAAATTATCCCTTAACTATACTCTTTATTTGTTTTAAGGTGGAGGCTATTAAAAAATAAAAAATGTGTTGGAATAGGTGGGCTTGCAAAAAATTGTTTAAGAGAATTGAACATTAGTTTTCATTAACTTAATATCCAGAAACTCTAACTAATTTGCATTAATAGTATAACTGAACCTTAAAAAGGACATAGTACTATTATGAAAATGTAGTCCCAGTTCAAAACAAGCAGATGTCATCAAGGTAGCACCTATAACATTTCCAAAATTTGGAAAATTTTGAGGATAAAACAAACTTGTTTTCCTCAAAGCTAAGAACAATATTTGTGTAAATTGGGGCACATGCTGCCTCCATACCAATGCATGTAGATTGTAATAAATAATCTCCTTTAAAAAAATAAAACTATTGTAGAACACTCATTCGTGAATGAAATAATTAACCTAAAATTCATAATATCAATAAAATCTAGTTGTGAAATCACTTTGATGAACCATTCAAAATATGTGGTATGAGGAATAATGGAAAACAAATCAATTATATCAATGTTTCACCTATAATTCCTAATGTGAATTTCAAAGAATTAGTAGTCTTATTAATTTTGTCTAAAAAAGTCATCATTGCTTCTTCCAGTTCCTGACCAAATAAATATTAAATCATGATTAAACTGGTTGTAAAGTTATTATTTATTTATTTATTTTTTATTTTACATTTGTTAACCGGGATGGTCCGACTGGATACATGTCCTTTTTCAGCGGAGGCCCGGGGAGAAAAGCTCCAACAGAGTTACATTGATAATTAGGTACAGTAAATGAGCTGAAAGAACTTAACGAAAACATAGGCTATTTACATACAAGTACAAGACTGCCATTACTATTTCTGAGATTACTACAAATGTAACATTAATAACATATTAGCAAGGATGGTAGGCAGTATAATGACATAGAGTTAGACAGGATACATATTTCTTTATCACAGTATACAAAGTGCTTATCATCTTAGCTAGTTGTTTATGTTTTAGTTAATGGCACAGAGCTAGTCTGGGTTTGAGCAAGGACATAGCCAGTGTGACTTGAAGTGGAGTTTTAGACTATTTTTGAATTGACTTAGAGAAGTTGCAAGCGTGATGTTATTTGGGAGAGAGTTCCATATTTTACCAGTGGTGTTGGCAAATAGCGCGTCACCACCTAGGTTGAGAGATTTAGTTGTTTAAACAAGGAGTCTGTTTGCTGAGTGAAGGCAGCTTAGATTGGAGTAGGGAGTCATTAAGTTTTTTAGTGCTGGGGTATTCTCAGGTTGTTTAAGGATTTTGAAGGCCTCTATGAGTTGGGACTGGTGAAGAAGGTGTGTGAATTCTATCCATCCAAGCTTTTCCAGGTTAGTACAGTGGTGTGTTCTGTAGGGTAGGCCTGTAACGAACCTGGCAATGTGATTATAGCAGGATGAGAGCTTGGTCAGATCAGATTTGTTAAGGTGAGTGAGGACAGGAGAGGCATATAGTAGGGTAGAGAGAAGGTGTGAACGGGCTGTGGCTGCCCTGGCATTTGGGGTAAGGAAGGCTTTAATTCTATATAGGGTCCCAAGTTTCTTGTTGACTGACTTAATGGCTTGGTTGATATGTATATCAAATCTGAGTTTATTGTCAATGTTTACTCCTAATAGCTTTGTATAGATGTCTGGGGAGATGATGGTCCCATTATTGGATTTTATAGTGAAGTTTTCAGTCGGAGATCTATTGGTTAGGTAGAAGAGGAGTAACTTGGTTTTGTTTGGATTTAAGATCAGGAGATGGTTGGCAAGCCAGTTTTCGACTTTGGTGAAGCTATGTTGGGTGGTAGTTAGTAGATTTGCAAGAGAGGCATTGGAACATATTATAGTCGAGTCATCTGCATATTGAATGCAGGTGGCTTCAGGGATGACTGTTTGGATGTCGTTTATGAAGACTGAAAAGAGGAGAGGTCCTAATATGGAACCTTGAGGAACTCCTATGGTATTTGGTAGTAGGCAGGAGAGCTTGTTTTGCCACATTACTGTCTCCCAGTGAGGTAAGCTTGAAGCCAGTCAAGGGCTGGAGTATCTAGATACAGGGTTTTTAAAGTATATAGAAGTAACTGATGGTTTACCCTATCGAAGGCTTTCGATAGGTCCAGGAAGAGAGCGGAGGATATTTTTTTATTATTCCAGTTAAGATTAATGTTTTCAGTAAAAGAGAGGAGGGCAGTGGTTGTACTATGATGGGGTCTGAATCCATGTTGAGAGTCTGTGAGTAGTTTATTTTGGGTTAGATAGAGCATTAGTTGGTAGTGCATGCACTTTTCCATAATTTTGGCAAGTGGTGATAATATGGCTATAGGTCTATAGTTGGATAGTTCTGTGGATGAACCTCCTTTGTGGAGTGGAATAACATAGGATATTTTCCAAATTGAGGGGATTGAGGCCTCGGTTATGGTTCTGTTAATTAGGATTGAGATAGGGTAGGCTATGACATCTGCAGCAATTTGCAGGTATTCAGCCGTCAGAAGATCAGCTGATAGGGTGGTTGGCTTCAGTTTTTTCAAAAGGGATCTGATAAAGGATGTGGACACTGGCTGGAAGTTAAAAGAGAGTGGTGAGTTGGGTATAGTGTTTATAGAAGTGTGGGGAGGAGAAAATTGGTTAGCTAATGACTGGATGGTTTCTGTGAAGAAAGTATTGAATGAATTGAATGAATAAAACAAAACTCTTTCAATAAAGTGTTTTGATTTGAATAGGAAAGTTTCCTCCCACCAGCTTATTGTTGCATTAGCAAATGCTGGTGCTACAATGGCACCCACAACCACTCTAGTACATTGCTGAAAGTAATCTGTGTTAAAAATAAAAAGTTTTTCTTTAGTATCAACTCAATGAGCCATACATGTATTATTGATGAAAATGCTTGTCTTGTTTCTATTAGCAAGAAATAACCTAATATATTCTAAGCCTGTGTCTTATTGAATACACATGTATAAGCTTTCTATGTCCAAAGTGAATAAAAATGTTTTGAGGGCATGGAGCAATCATCACAACAAGAGCTACAACAGAAGAAACTATACCAACCACAGCAAGGACTCAAGGTGGAACAACAATCAGTATCTATTTATAGCCTTAATTCCACAACTTTCACCAATTTACAAAGGCCAACATGGTAAAAACTTTGACTGAATTGTGTTTATGTACTCATAGATTAAAGTTAGCATTCTTACTTAAATATTAGGATGATATTTGCCCTAATGCATTTGGTTTAAAAATGAAGAGTGCTTTAAATCCACCTTTGATATCTATGTTAAAGACATATGTATATGTATGCGATTCACATATTAGAAATTCATTAAGTAAACCTAATAAAAAATATAAATTATTTAATATGAAACATAGTGAAAGAGGGGCACTGGATGAGATAAAACAAATGGATTCAGTGGGATTTATGAAGGCAGACAAAGGTGGGGGGATGGTAGTGAATGACAAACAGCAGTACCTTACAGGTATGTACAATTTATCAAGTAACCCGAAAAGTTATATAGAAGCCACCTATAAAGATAGTGTGCATACATACATGCAATAAAGTAAATAATGCTTTGGTGGAAATGTTGGAACAGCAGTATATTAATGTGGACCTAATACCTAAACCTAGGATAGCTGTTTTGTTTGGTATTCCCAAGAACCATAAAAACAGTGAAGCACCCCCATTCAGGCCAACAGTGTCTGCAAATGATAGTAAGAATGAAAGTTTAGCAATTATATCAGACAGGATATTAAAGCCTTTGGTTCAAACACATCCCTCATATTGCAAGGATTCTTGGGATTTATTATATCAGTTAAAGGAATATCAGTTTTA
This sequence comes from Protopterus annectens, assembly GCF_019279795.1. Classification (NCBI taxonomy): domain Eukaryota; kingdom Metazoa; phylum Chordata; order Ceratodontiformes; family Protopteridae; genus Protopterus; species Protopterus annectens. The sequence goes on from NC_056726.1 coordinate 1,407,673,665, forward strand.
GGGTGAAGAAAAGTTCATTCACTTTAGACATGGGAAGCTTATCTCATGTACTCTACAAAACATAGAATATATTGGGTTATTTCTTGCATATGAAAACAAGCCTAGCATTTTAATTAATAATACTTGTGTGGGTCATTGATTTAATTGATACTAAAGAAAAACGTTTTCTTATTTAACAGATTACTTTCATCAATGCAGTGGGGTGCCTATGGGTGCCATTATGGCACCAGCATTTTAATATAGTATTATGCTGGTGGGAGGAAACCTTTCTATCCAAACCAAAACACTTTTCTGAAAGAGTTTTGTTTTATAAACAGTTTATAGATGATTTAATATTTATTTCATTAGGACAGGGAGGTAAGATGATTACTTTTTATTTTTTTAATTCACAGTAGGAACTGTAGGTGAAACCATGACACTTCTGGATATATTGTTTATTATGGATATTGCTGCTAAAGAATTTAATACCAAAATACACAAAAAAATCTACATATGAAAATAATTATTTACATTTTAGCAATGGACATCCAGTCAAGAAAAAATGAAATGTAGTTAGGAGACAATTTATTAGACCATCCAGAATGGTCACAGAAGATACTCAGTTTGATTAAGAGTACAAAATAATTCTCTCTATGTTTCATACAAGGTATTACAGAAGACAACATGTGAAGAAGTTAAAAGACACAGGAAGGGCAGATTTAAACCAATTTGTTAACCGAAGGACAGGAAAATAAGAATAAGCATTCTACCAACAACAGATATTATTGTTAATTTTTTATGCCAATGTCTGAAGACAGAAAAAAATATCAGTAATATTTTAATCAACAACTGGAAAATAATACAGGGAAATGAAGAATTATATACTATAGTAGGATGTAGACCAAGTATTCTAGATAAAAATGGTTGGAATATAAAACAATGGTTAGAGAATAAAAGCACAAACTGCTCAAGAAGCATAACTTCATTAAAGAACAGCACATATAAATATAATAAGTGTAAATATATGTTTGAAGGTAAGATTCTAACATTAACAAGCAGTATGGAAAATCTTGAAAGCAAAGGAAGGTAAAATTGGGATTCTTGCTATAATTTATACATTGCTGTGTTTTTATCATGTAAAAGCTTCTATGCAGGAAAAGCTTTCTAAGCACATTTGTGAACATATGTATGCTACGAGAAGCAAGGATGATAAAAATGCATTATATAACACTCTCTTACTTTTAGTGTAGACCACATAGATCTTTATCTAAGGGGAGGTTATTATGACAATAAACTAAAATGGAAGGAGTTATACTGGCAATTATGTTTAAAAGCAGAGAATGATGCTGGTATAAACAACATACAAATATAAAGTGTGAATTAGAGACGCAATGTGAGAAAAAGTTTTTAATGCTTGTGATAATTTTTTTTTAATAATGTTCAATATATGCTTTTTTTTTAATTTAATGATTTTACATATGAATATGCACCTAGAAATCCCTGGTTTCAAAGCATTTGTTATTTTTTATCTACTGTATTTTCATCCAATGTATTTCTCTTCTTTATGTACCTTTAAATGCTCTGTGTGGTCTGTTCAGTAGTCACATGATCAAACAGGTCACATTATATAGCAGCTTGGTAACAGAACAGCTAACAGCAAGATCAGGTTTCATTTAAATGTAGTTTGAGAAAAAATACAGTATTTTCTTTGTATAAGTCTAGAAATGCAGCCATATTAAATAACAGGCCTTTTCATTCTGCATGCAGCTTCAGTGAATGGACTTTCAGTTAGTGAAAATAATCTTCCCTCAAGAATACTGATAAGAATAAAATGCACTAACAGAATGTGCACTACAATGAGTGAAAACCAATCTTGTTTAGAAGGTACAAGGCTTGGGAACCAAGGTTAAAGAGGCATGTAGAAATTTACTGAGTTTTGGTATAAATAGGAGATACTTCAGACATGGTTGGTTAGTTAGTTTGGACTGATAAGAAGAAAGTCATTGCAGTGCAGTCCACAGAAGTTTGGTACAGACACTCCAGAATGATTGCAGAAGTCAGGTCAAATATCTAGCTTTCCAGTATATTAATTATATTATTCAGGATCAAAGAAATATGAGTGCAGAAGTTACAGGCATTATAATTCAGTGTGTTTCTGTTTATCAGCACTGTTATTGGAGAAAGTAAGATTTGAGATTCTGAGTACAGAAATTACAGACAGTATAATAAGTGAAGAAGCTGCAGACATTGTACTTTAGTCTATTTCAGTTGATCAGACTGTTATTGAAGACAGTAACATTTGATTCCGATATTGATGAGATCTAACTCCACTGTACATAATAAAACATTCTTAACCAAACTACAGTGGACGTAGACTTTTATCCTGAAAGGTACAAGAAGATTTAGTACATAAAGGAAAGACTGGCACCTATTCGGCACAGTTCTGGGTATATCAATTCTTACCCTGACAGATGAAAGTATTTAACCATTAAAAACCTTATTTTTTATTTATTTATGTTTTTTAACTGCTACTGCTGTGGTTATGGTTGCTTTCTCAAGGGTATGCTGAGAATTTATTGTCAGTAAACAAAAAGAGTTGTAGAAGATAACTGCACACTAGAATAAAACAACACTACTTACAATCACTTCAGTTTCTGCACATTAGCACATAATGGCAATCAAATTTCAAAAAAAAAGCTCACATATCCACCAAATGATTCACAAGGCACAGAGCTTGGTTGCTAAGTAAACTAGCAAAAATGTTGCATTTTTTTCAAAAGACAAAACTAGATAAGCATCTCCTCAAACAAGGCACAGTGACAGCTACTCAGTAAACAGGTAAGTGCTGTGTTTTCTTATGCAACACATGGCAGACATTTTAAGTTGACCAATATCATGCTACAACATTGAAAGTAAATATAGCAAGTAATATACTTTACCAGTCAGTTGAAACAACTGAACAAGATATCTGTGAGCACTGCAACTCAGAACATGATTTGAAGATGGTGCTCAAACTCTACATGGCCCTGTAACTAAGGAAGTGGGAGTGGAGCAGCCTAGGGAAAGGAAGTGTGGTATCAGTGTATTACCCCCCCCCCCCCTGAGTCTGAGACCAAGGCATGTAAACGCAATCACTTTTAAAAGAGGAAAATCAAGTAATAAAATTATGGTAACTGTAATGAGTTGGCATATTTTAAAAATTCCCTGAGTACTTTGCCAGAAATGTTGGGGGACCAAACGGCTATTACTAAAGAAATGATACCTGGTTTTAATAGTCTTGATATTCATGTTTTGGGAACATTGAAAATGCAATTTACAGGTGATGACTTAAGACTGCTTTGTTTTTTTTTTTTGTTTTTTTTTGCCCCTTATGCCTGCTGACCATCAGACCTGCTCACAGTTTACCTGCTTGTTTGTTCCCTTCACTGGAAGATGGCAGACCAAGAGGAATCATCATCCAGGTAGCCAAAAGGAGTGGTTTACAGTTTTCCATTTTTTTATCCATGCTCTAAAGCACACACACTTGCTAAGGTAGTGAGGAAGGCATATGCAGTAGACTGGACTGAAGATGCCCTTCATGTCTGCAAGGGCTGCTGACTCCATGCAGCTCTGCTCCATCTCTGCAGCTCAAGCAGTGGTCTCTTCAGTCTCCATAAGGGAGATCACACCATTGTTTGTGTCTCTGAGTTCACTCAAACTCCCACCTCAGACAGGCAAGCAGGCCATGCTCTTTCACTTCCCTCCTTCCCTACCTGTCTCCTCCAGTGTCAAGGCCATTAATCAAACTCCAGTTGGGTTGCAGCCAAGGATCCATCAATCTGCACCACAGAGCCAGGCATAGAAAATATTTTAGAAATTATGGTATATTACTATACTTAGTGCTGGATGGTATTAACTAGATTTAGGACCATTTTACAAACTGACAATGCAGTTAGGCAGGCCACTTGTCTCTTTCCCATCTTATCCCCCATCATTGTATTAGCTTTATCAAGACTCTGCATTACAATCATTCTTTTAAATCCTTTTGTGAGGGCCTTATGCAGATGGGAGAGAATAAATCCTGAAGGAGTGGTATTTGTAAAGTTTCTCAACTTCTTTAGAGCTGCTTCTCCTTTTTTAAGTTTTAGAATTGTTTCAGTCTTTGATGTTAGCCAGAAGTGCTCTTCTCAGCACCCGCAAAGTGCCCAGTTATGATTCCTGCACTTCATATGGAGTTATATTTATTGGTAACATATCTAGGTATGATTGTAAATTCTTTTTTTATAAGTCCCGTTGCTCCTACTACTACTGGAACTGTCTGGATATCCCTTTTCCACACTGCTCTCATTTCTGCCTGCAAATCCTGATAGTTTATGACTTTGTGTTAATCTGTACGGAAGATACGGTAGTCACTGGGTGTAGCAATTTCAATGATCAATGCTACCTTTGTCTTGTTTTCATGGACTACTATATCTGGTTTTCTCACATAGTTTTTGAACTGTTGTTAATGGGTGATCCCATGTGATATAAACTTCATCATTTTCTATAATGCTTTGTAGCTCATGTTTCCAGTGTTTTTCAGCTATTTCAATATTATAATGTTTGCACAATCTCCAATGCAACAGTCTTGCCACTTTATTATGCCTTTCAGTGTACAGTCATTCCATTTGTATATCACAACCAGCAACCAGATGTGTGGCGGTTTCCAATTCTGTTTTACAAAACCTACATTTGTCTGTCTCTTCCACATGTTCAATGGACTTTGTAAACCAATTTGTAATCAAGTCCACTATCTTGGGTCACCAATATTAACCTTTTGTCTTTTAGTTTAAATTCAACTCTCCTTAACCAGTCCTGTATTCAATCCTAATCAACATGAGGCTGTTCCAAGAGTTTTCTGCCCTTGCAACATTTATGCATTTTTCATATTTTTGCCTTCTTATCTGATCATTCACCTTATATTATTTATTTTGTCTTTTGTTACATTCAGTTGCTGCCTGATTTTTAACTACTTCTGGTTTGACTTCCATTCCTGCTTGACACAGATATGCTTCTGCTAAACTAAGCAGAGAAGTCATCTTAGAATCATTCTCCTTGTGTTTTAAAACTTTCACTACATTTGGGTCTTGTGAGGTCAGCAGGTATGTCTGCAGTCCTATGACTGCAGATCTGTACATATAACCACTTTTGAGGTGGCCCATACCTCCTTCAGAACAGGGAATATAAAGTCATGGTATACACTGATTTTTATAAATCATTTGATACGCATGTAGCATTCTTCTTGTTTTCCTGTCCAATTGATCCAACACTTCTTGGGGCCAGTCAATCACTCCAAAACTGTAAATTAGGACAGGAAGAGCAAATTGATTTATAGCTTGGACTTTGTTCCTAGATGTCAACACTGTTTTCAGTATTAATTTTAGTCTTCTAAAATATTCCTATGTTTTATTTTCATTTGTTTATCTTTTATTGTTGATCCTTCAGCAATTTCCAAATATTTATACATTCCCTGTTGCTCAAGTTCTTTTATATCACCTTCCTGTCCCAAATTGAGTATTTCTTGGTGGTGCAGCTTTCATGCTTTAAAGATTGTTTTTGCACATTTATCATGACCAAATGACATTTTTATATCATCTGAAAAAAGTTTTGAAAACTTGCAGTTGTGATTTCAGTTCCTCATCTGATGAACTATATAGTTTTAAATCATCCACAAAAAGATCAAGACAAAGTCAAAGTAAACTTTACTGTCATTTAGAACTACACACATGTAGCCTAAATTTAATTTCATGCATCATGTCAATTCATGAGATTATAAAGGAAAGTGAAACAACACATACAAGTAGAAGAATAAACATAACTAACAAATATAATACTACTCCAAATAAATGCATGAAAGAGCAGAGATATTTACCAAGACTCATATATAAAAAGAATACCCTCCCCTGAGTTAAATTAACTACCCTATTTAAAGTAATATAAAACACACTACAGCTTGAACAATGCCAAGTTATTTGTCTAATATTGCACTTGAGTGAGTTAAATAATACTGACTATGGATATAATAAATACTGCACTTATTTGGAATATATGTAAGTATATATTGCACAAATAAATAAAAAAATGACTTACTATGTGTCCATACCCCTGGGACTAGTGCCCGAGTTCAGAAGTCTAATCACTGTAGGGTAGAAACTGTTACTGAATTTTGTAGTCCTGCAGTGGATGCTGCAATATCTCATGCCCTGTGCCAGATGCTTAAACAGTCCATGTGCAGGATGCATGGTATCCCGTATTATTTTGGTGGCCTTTCAGATGCTTTTTGCAGAATAAAATTGTTGTATTGATGGAAGATTGGAACTTGTTACCTTCTCTGCAACCCTCAACACTCTTTATACTGCCTTCCTTTCTGTAACTGTGCAGCTTCCAAACCACACTGCAAAGTTGTAGGTGAAGATGCTCTCCACTGCACCTCTGTAGAAGGTGGAGACTATATGAGGAGGATGCTTAGCTTTTTTCAGCCTTCTTAAAAAGTGGAGGCATTAGCCGCATTGTAGGAATGTTTTGTATCTTGAGGATACTACACAGTAATTTTTTTCCAGTCCTGACACCAGTGCACCTACCAGGATTGGACACTTTTTTCATGTGTCTTGTGTACCCAGCTTTTTTATTTTTTAACTTACTTCTGTCAATAATATATGCTGTATTATATGCAGTCTATATATCAGTGTCATCTTGGTGAGATTTTGAGAAAAACAGGGTCCAACTCATGAAGGTACTCACCAAGACTTGAGGATGAATTCAATTCCAGCAATACTACTCTCCTTTGCCTAGTGATGTATCATCTCTCCATTCAGACCCCTGCTTGTAAAGTTTCTCAACTTCTTTAGTACTGTCTCTCCCTATACAGTCTGGAGTCATGCTACCAAAGTTGCAAGAATACCCCTTAATACAGTTTAATTTGCTGGCTGCACAGGTCTAGTAAATCTGCAAAGCAGACCTCATACAACTATTAGTTGTACCCACTGACTACAGCTGTCTAAAAAGACTGATCCTACAGTAAAATGGTGAGACCCAACCTAATTAAAGTTGTTATGACAAAACTGGAAGTACCACCAAAAGTCCACAATCCCTATCCCAAAATTCATCTGTAAGTACTCAAACGTTTTCATTGTTATAAGTTCCTAAAAGTTGTTATACCCTCCCTGTTTACAAGCTTCATTTTACCTTCTACTTGTTCAGCAGTATATTAGGATGTCCCTATAATGGACTGACTGAACATTAAGTTGACAAATTATTTACATTACTTTATTTTTTATGAGTATACAATATGTATCTATCTCCTTAAATGCATTTATATGAATTTGCTGAACTTAAAGGGACATATTGCAGTTAGGAGACACATCAATGTGCATAGAACTGAATTTATTGCACAGGATCACCTTCTTTTGACCAAGGACTGTTAAAAAAAGTAATTTCTAACATGAGGAGAAACATACATACTGACAAGAGGAAGTAAGAAAAGCTGAGGAATGACAAAAATCCTTTATTCCATCTGCCTGTAAAAAGAGAGACAGCAAATGATAAATCTATGCAGAATTATATTCCTGATCATGACACAACTTTATGGAATTGAAAAAAAAGTTACATAGGAGTACAAGTAATTAAATTGTGTGGGGCAACTTTGTGTGGAGGTATTTAACATTTAGAATAATAGGTTCAACAATGTTATAATGATTTTCAAATCTGCTTTGGGGGGACTGTTAAGGAAGTTATGGGAAATAAGAGGATTAGAGGGACATGTGAGGGAAAAATGGAAATTAGTATTTTATTAAAATAAATGACATGCGTATCTCCCAACTGTCATTATTTAAGCATAGATTTGGCAAAGTTTCTTCCACATTTTTCGTTCGTGAGATTAGACCTTTTCAAGACTACATATATTTTTATAGGATCAAGTACTTCAAAAATTTGCCATTAAAATTAGTTAAGAATGAGAGGGTGTTCTTTTTTGTGATGCTCTATGATTTTTATACAGCAGAATTTAAATGCTTAATTTTCACAGACTGAGTAGTTTGAGCATGGCACTAGCTGATAACTAATTTATATACTTGAGAAAAACTAAAAAGAAGATGGGTATATGTACATCATTACAGTTTTGACATGTTTGTTTTTGAAACTGAACATGGGTTTACAAAAATAACACATTCTGCCATAAGTTTTTATTTAGCATTAGAAAGATGGTTTTACAGACTATTTCAGTTCTTAAAAGTTCTGTACATATTTAAATGATTTAAGATGAATATGAAAGGTGATCTTTACAGTTAAACAAATTGAATGAAAGAAAAGGTTATCACACAGAATGAGGAATACTGCCTGTGGGGACAGATTTTTCACATGCTGTCTCTCCCATTTTATGACTATTATATATTGCATTAATATATAGATACATATATAAATAATTCAGACAGCAAGATTATTTCATGAAATTTGACAACATATCATGATATTTATAAGAAATTATTTTTAGTAGATTACATAATTGCAATAGTTAAATTATTTGATATTGTGTTCTTGGGTAACAGCAACTGATAGGATAATTCATTCTCATAGTATTGTACTTAGTATAACAAAGAATGACAATGACAGGGTTAAGTTAGATGTAATCTCTTCCTTACCTGAATATGTAAATTTCTTTTCATAAGTCATACAGTTTCGGAGAAGTTATCAGACACAGATGAACATGTCATTTATTTTCTGTGGGCATGTGATGTGTATCTGTCTCTTTAAATAGGTTTTTATACATATTTCTAAACTAAAGGTATATGCTGTAGTTAGGACACAAGCTAATACTTAACTGCCTTAACTGTACTGATGCCGTCTCTTGCTTGTAAATGAAATAATTTTCATTCTGGCTTCCATAACAGCTAGTAGTAACAGACTGTATGTGCAAATTGTTTTATGAATAAATGTTCTGGTCTCATTTCATATATATAAACAATAAACAAGTCATCATTTTTATTTAATTTACATGACATCCTTCATGCTGTATAGATTATGTCAACAAACTATTTCTTCAGATAGGCAGAGAGTTTATGTGCTGTGTGAATGGAGTTGTGAAGTCAGTATTCAAGGGTGCCATCTACAGCCTGCTCCAGGTGGGCAACTCTTTAAGTTATATTGCTAAAAGTTGATAAATTATAAAGGTCAATATGTAAAGGTATGAAAGCCTTTTCTCAACTCCCTTTTTTGTCAGGAAGAGTACACAATACACAGCTTCAGTTTTTTCCCCATATACATTTCTCCCCCCAAAAATTGCCTAACTGAATCTTTTTCAAAAGGATGGTGGAACAGTAAAAGAATATGTGATGAAGCACATACATTAACAGAGGCTGGAAAATCTTCACAAATCCATGTATTATTATGGCTACATAAAACCTAAGACAAGTTATTTATTTATTTGCATATGTTAAGTTTGACTGGGATGTAAGAGACTCCTCTTCAGTGAAAACATGGGGAGAAAAGCTCCAGAAAAGCATTCTCAATAATCATTACACAAGGTTACTCTAGCAATTTGCAGGTTATACAGAAAAAAAATGTTATAAAACAGGAGCAGCTTATTGGTGAATAAATGTTGTAATAGTGATAATTACAAAAGATATACACATTCATTTATAATATTAAAAAAGAAATGCAGGAAACTATAAGGGAGTTCAATGAAAATATTTTCACTAGGTATCTGGTGCAATGGAGAGCATACAAATGACTACAGGGAGAATACTGAAAATATGTTACTGGCATACAGGCATTATGAAGACAGCTGGAAATGATTAAGATAACTAGCATTATTAGCTGTAAGGGTGTTTGTTTGTTTGTCTTTTGGCTTTTCCCGGTTAGGGGTCGCCACAGCTGTACTCCGGTTCGCTAATGATTGGCAGTAGATTTTCACGAATGCTGAGGTGCCAGCTCGACGTCCAACCTTCAACTAAGGCACGCCCATTTACGCATGTCTTTCGAATGCCCACCCAACCATGGGGAGGACATGCAGACTCCAGACAGAAGATACTCCCCACACTCCAGCCGAGAATCAAATGGGGAGAACCTCTTGCTGTGAGGCAACAATGCTACCGCTGCACCACCGCTGATAAATATTGATGAGAGTAATGAGTTTCTAGCCAGGAAGGGATTGAGCAGACACAGAGCCAAGAGTCTGGCAGATTACATGTAAGATGGGCTTTGAAGTGCTTAGTGCTTCCCAGTTATTTAAATGAGTGAGGTTATGGAATTCTTTGAGTGTGAATGTGGAATATAGGCATTTCCATAGCTACTGAAGGATCTTTGTGAAGAGGCAATACATTCATCTTTAGAATGCAAAGGTCTAGTGGGATTCTTCATCGTCATCATCATCATCATCAGCCCCCTTTTTTCCCATTTTTTTCTACATGGGATCAGGGTATCGTGTTAACTGTTGCCAACTCTCTCGATTCAGTGCCACACTCTTGCCTTCTTCAACACTCATGCCTGACTATCACAGATCTTCTTTCACACAATCCATCCACCTCTTTGCTGGATGTCCTCACTTCATCTTACCTTCTTCCTGTCTGTCCCAAATCTTCCTCACCAGACTGTCTTCTGCTTTTCTACACATGTGCTCAAACCACCATAGTCTGTTGTCTTTGATCTTTTCTGCAATTGGAGCTACTTTGGCTTCTGCTCGTATGTCCTCATTTCTTTATCTGTCCCACAGTGTGCATCCTATCACCTTTCTCAGGCACTTCATTTCCATCACCTCTAGCTTCTCCAACTGTTCTGCCTTTACTGCCCAGGTTTCTGTACCATACAGTAGCACTGGTTGCACCACTGTCTTGTACACCTTACTTTTCAACTTTTTTGGCATTCTTCTGTCATAGACTACACCAGATAATCTATGCCAGTTGGCTGCAGCCCCTCTGATTCTAGCTTTGACCTCTTC